>NW_027131180.1:3860000-3945000 GCF_026122565.2 Emydura macquarii macquarii | reverse complement strand
TACTGTTTTGCTCTACCACCAATTCTGTCCTTGGCAGATTTTTCACCATCAAGGCCCCTATATCCTACTTTGGTGTTGCAGAAATAGGCATAAACAAGGGACAAATCTACTCCCATGTTTGATCACAAGTAGAGTTTATTTTCAAGTACTAACTGCTAATTCTCAGATCCAGTTACAGGTCCTGCCTGAACAATGACAGACTGCAGTAAATTTGGAATATTCACTTAAGATAACCAACCATTCTACTATCATTCAGCAAACTGTATACTCACTGAGTTATTCCAAATACCAGTGGATGAAAATATGCAAATTGAGTAATTTTATTTAATAGCTCTATTGAAATAGGAACATGCTCTGGAGATTATTTTTATCTTTATCAATAGAAAGAGAAAGGACGCTATCTATGTAATAGTTGATGGTGTGGTTGCTATAAAGTTTTTATTGTCATGATGTCATTAGAAGTGCCACTAGTGAATTATATACACACAACATGTCTTTCCATTCAAAACACATGTTAAATAATATACAAGACCCCAAACTATCACATATTTTGGATTTTTTGGTTCCCATATCTAGTCTGTTCACATTTCTCTATTTCAAATACATTAGTTTAGAATTATCATTGAATGGATGAATTTAGTGACACACAGAGATATATAAAGCCAATTTACATAATGGTTTAAAAACTATACTATGGTTTGTGAGGAATTTGTGTGATCGTAAGCATGTATAAATACACTAATGCTCACTGGGCCTGATTTTCATTTACACTATTTATTCTGGCAGTATTAAGGGATTTAAAGCAGATATTTAAATGTAATGCACACTCACAATAAGACCTCTTTACACTGCCAGAATGGTGTAAAGGAGCCTTAGTGTAAATGAGAATCAGAATTACTATATATAAATACAAATTTATACCACACATATATGTATGATGCACAGTAATTTAAAAAAAAAAAATCAGGAAAACTAAATGCAAAACTAGCATTAACATTGATGAGATATTAAACAGCGAAAAGCCAGGAAAATCTGAAAATTAAGGTTTCTGCAACATTAACTCTAACATGTTCCACTTAAGCAGTTTTTTCTCTTCTTGATTCCCTAGTTAAATGTAAAATCTTAATCTGCTACTATATATATATTAACAAGGGAAACAAGGGTTTTCAAATTTCTTCACAGTGGGCAAAATTTTTAATAGAGATGGTCTCAGGGACATAATCTCTCTCATTCACCATTGCAAAGACTACCTTCCCCTCTTATCGGAGTTTGCATAGCATTCCTGTGGCAACTACAGGAATTGCTCTTATGAGATGGTAACATTATGAAAATATTTAATGTATTTTTAACTTCTTCCAATGTGATTTAGCAGCTGTTAATGAGAAGAGTCAGTACTACCCAACCTGCCAGTGCTCCAAAGAACACACCAGAAAACCCCTGTAGGCTAGCAGTGGTACAGTTTGAGAATGTATGTTTCAATATATGCCATAAAATATACAAGTTTAACGTAGATGAGTTACGTCATGGAAGAAACATTAACTTATGAAACTTCCTGACTTCTGAATTGTTGGCTTCTCAAAATTAATGCTGCACTCACTCTAATATTGATTTTAACTTCACTTTAAAGTAACTAGACAACATTATTTGCTTAAATCAAGAGAAAATATGAAAAGAAATGTAGCAAAGCAGGCAAAAATTGCAATTCTTGTACTACTTTCAAAATGTCACCAAACATAGGCGCTGAATGGCTAAATAGAAGAAATTTCCAGAGGCACAAGCCTTCCATTGAGTATGTCCTGTTGCCAGTTCTGAAGGGATCAATCCCAGGAACTCAAAGCACGAGATTGCAACTGTCATGACAGGTCAGAGAGTGAAAGATGATAATTTATACCACTGGGTCTTACAGATCAAGCCTTTACAGATCACATATGCTGCCTTGGCTTGAACGTACTCAGAAACCACACACTTTCAGAAACCTAGAAACAATCCTTGTGCTGTCCCATTAGACTGATCACTGAGTGCACGTTTCACAGAAGGTTCAAAGGTAATTACAACATGTTTCTACAAATTTATAAATTGTTGGCTTCTACTTAAAACTAATGTCATATTTCTTATTCATTATTTGGTATGTCCCTAGCATTCAAACTGGAATAAAAACATAGCAAGTAGCGTATGTTTCAACCCTTCTAGCTCCCATTTAAACTCTTTTTCCCCCCAACTGATAGTATTCAAAAGTGAGTCTATAGTCCAACCACTTACTTTTACTCCACCAAGCCTTCATCATTAACAGCTTCTTATTCATTTTCCTCTCAATTTTTTTGATCTGGAGTGATTGATTTTGCATCCTAAAAATACAATATTTGCTTTGGAACTGCATTTTCACATTCTTGGCCACAGAATCCTGGCTCCCTCTCCACATTTCCATTGATTATTTCCTCAGAAACTGTGTAACTGGACTGATATCTGGGAAAACAGGGATTGTTCCAATAAGAAATTAATTCCCTCTCTTTTTTGGCTGCAGAAGCAATTAACTCCATGGGCTGAAATTGCTGCTATGATTATGCTCTCTACATTGTTTCTGTATGTGGCTTTTTAGTGGGAAATTCTGTAACATGTATAATCATGTATATGTAGTCAGTCTTTCATATTTTATGTATGTATGTGTAATGTATATAAAAAGCAATAAGTTCATGTTTTTGCCTACCTGTAGGAATTCCAACAATTTAGATATTTTTAAATGATTCTGATTTCCTGCAATTTTTATGTACTTGTATGAAAGTCACTTAATTCACTGACAAGTTCTGACTTCTATTTCTCAGTGAACGTCACTTTAGCTAGCCAGTGTTCTGCCAAGTCACATGTCCATCTAAGAATTTAATTTTAGTGGACAAAGTTTCCAGCTGGTCTTCTTGGGAAGACATTTTAGTAGGGAGAGATTCCAAAAGTTCTTGGGGTACAGCTTTTTTGCTATGACAGAGGAACAAGACATCTGCTTCTATTGTCCTGCACCACTAAAGTTCTGGGCTGTAAAAAGTCCATGGGGTCTACTTTGTTTTTAGATTTAAACATAACTACCTTCACTTGTGTCCTGGGTATGTCCCAATAAGTTATGCTAAGTTCTCCAAGTTTGAGGTGTATTATTCTATCAGCTCAACAACTCCTCCAAAGCTCATCCCCTTGCTGCCATTTGGCTCAGCTATCTTTAAACAGCACTTTTTGAGCAGTATAATTCCTTAAGCTTCTGGGTATCTGCATCTTTCAGTCAGTCTGCTCAGAGGTCCTAGCTTTTCTTTCATCGAAAGAGTTAAGAAAGAAGCCAGACAAAAACCTTTTAAAAGGGTAAAAATATAAGTTTTTCTATTGTGGCGATGCCTTATATAACCACCAAAACCAGTTCCATTAAATAGTTCACAGTGGAGTTAGTTACTTTCCAGACCAGTTACATATGCTGCATTGTTATAGGTCACATCCAAACTTCCAAAATAAGCTTCTTAATGACAAGAATATGGAGAATACATTAAGTACCTGCTATGAGAACAGCAAAATCTCAACTGCAAATATCTGCCAAGCCAAGACGACTGTGTTTACTTTAATGTGAAATTTCATAACACTTTGTGTTTCCATATTGCCATCTATTGCAGGATTTTAAGCTACTTTACAAATTTTAGTGAATTAAGTCTCACAATGTCACTCTTGTGACATTAGTAATAGCCGCATTTTACGAAGAGAGAAACAGAGCCACTAGGAAGCTATAGTCAAAATTTGCTAAAGAACACTTCTAAATAAATTACCTGATCCTCAGAGGTTCTAAACACGCACAGTACTCACTGACTTCAGTGCTCGTGGGTGCTCATCTGAAATATGGATTATGGCTAAAGTGACCTTTTCAAATTCCTACAGAAAGTCAGTGGCAGAGCCAGGAATAAAATCCTCATACCCTAACTTCCAGTCCTCTGCTCTAAAATAGTATAATCTAGTGACTAAAGTGAAAGAGTATTCCCCTATTAAAAGGAATAGAAACATCATAAACAAATGATATCCAATATGAT
The DNA here is from genome assembly GCF_026122565.2 of Emydura macquarii macquarii. NCBI lineage: Eukaryota > Metazoa > Chordata > Testudines > Chelidae > Emydura > Emydura macquarii. Next base: position 3,940,951 of record NW_027131180.1, on the reverse strand, counting down.
AACGATATAATGTAACACAAAAGCAAGTGAATCAGTTATGCAGATTGTTCAGGTATTTTATAATTCATTAAAAATCTCTCAACAATAAATAAGTGAGCTAAAACATGCTTGCTCTTTTAATCCTCACCACCCATAAATAATGTTTGTATTTTACAAGAAAATGGATGAAACAATCCCATCCATAGCTGTCATCTGTCCTATAGTAGTAGTAAGAGTCCCTTCATTCACAAGCAAAGCCAGCAGAAGAAAGGAGGAGGGGGAGATGAAGGAGAAGGGAGTGAGATAGCAGATAAATTCCATTTGTGCTATTAAAAAAAATAGAAAAGTGAACTCAGTGGTTGAAAAGTGAGCATAAAAAGATGAAAACAGTAATCTTGCTACAGAAACCAGAGAATTATGCTCTTGCTCTCCCCCCCGCCCTTTTTTGCTTTCACACTGTACAAACTGTAGCACCCTGAACAACTTACTCTCCTGCTATTTCCAGCACTTTAAAGAAACTTTCCAACATTTCTGTCTGACATTTTTTCAACAGTGAGGTGAAGACAATAAGTAAACAGGTAGTGAAGGGCTATTTAGAGAGCTGGTCAGTCACAATAATAATAAAACAAAACAAAACCCAAACCCAAACACCCCTTCTCCCCCCAAAAACCGACCAGACCAGAACATCTATCCTATACGTTGTAGCCACAGACAACACATGACCTCTGACAAACAGTTTTCAGAGTAATTTTAATGCTACTCTGGATTTAACTTGACTAACTGGTAGCAATTGAGCACATCTTTTTTTGTGGCAGCAGTTATCTAAAATGCTACAATAACAGCATCAAAAGTAGAATGGTGGAAGATTGGTTTTCCATTGTGCTGCTGAACTGGCATAATGCCCACTTTAAAAGCAATTCGCTGCTCATCACTGAAATCTGGCAGACACGACACTAAATGCCTCAAGGAAAAAAAAGGGTCTTGAGAAGGGGGAACCACTCCAACCACCAAGCAAAGCGAGGGGGGGAGGGGGCAGGGAGAAGAATGATGAATCTATGTAAGAAGAGAAAATTGCAAAATAAAAAGTTTAGCACTGCATGTAGACTCAACAGGCTCTACTTAATTTACCTGAAGATTTTATCGCCAGCTTGCATTAGTAATAGCAGAACAAAACAAAAGCAAATATATATTTATGTCTCTCTATTGTTTTGATGAAGTAAAAATGTACTGAGTTACATCAATCATTTGTCAAACACATCTTCCTAGTTATATTTACCACTAAATATAATGAGTAAATATGTGATAATAAAACTCTTCTTTTTACATGGACAGATACATTTTTTTCCTACTAAATACAGGTAATGGTTCAGGAAGCTTTCAAAATGTCTTTTTACTGTCAATAAAACTAATTCTATTCCCATTTTCATGTAAAAAAAGGTTTTACAATGAAAATTCAAATTAAAATTCTGATTATAGTGTAGTGTGACAACACCTGTATTTATAATTTTACTGTCAGCTACCTTGTAGTGTTTAACAATAGCATGAAGCAGAAAAGTAATTGGAATTTGTCTGTAACATGCCAGATGACGACACTGGGCGCTTTGCTGTGCTAAAGCAAATTTGGTTTGATGACAAAATAACTTTAGTGAGATTTATAGAAAACCCAAAAGGTTAAAAAAGTCATCTTCCATTCACGGACACATTAAGAACTGTGGTAAGCCAAAATAAGTGAGCTGTGGCTGCAATAAACAAGGTTCAGCTAGAGAGAGTTTATGGTCCCTTTCTGACAAGTGTCCCTCACCAAATAAAGTGCATCTTCTGGTTTTTTTCCCAAAGCTTTTCTAAATGACCTTCTATTCTTAAAATTAACCATGCAAAATGTGTGTGTGTGTGTGTGTGTGTGTGTGTGTGTGTGGTGGGGGTGGGGTGGGGTGGGGTGGAAGAGTCTTAATATGTGCTGCAATTCTGTGGATCTTCTATATTAATGAAAAACGCAAACAACATGTTAAATGACAGTGAGACTTTGAGGTTATTGTAGCTGTGGGGTGTGTTTTCATATTATACATATAGACTCACACATGCATATACAAACTGATGTACATCGAAAGGTAAGTGAAAACTTAAACACCCCACTTACACTTTTAAAGATGCAATATGAAAAAATTAAAGCAGTTCTCTTCTGTCAACTTGAATCTTTCAAACCTTACAAACAAATGCTAATCTCCCAACAACTTGCCTTACTGTAGTCTACAAATGAAAAACCCATCTTTTTCATTATCCTAAAGATGAAAAAAAATAAAGAAAAGGAAGCCACATACAAAAGAAAAACAGAATGACAGTGATGTTTTAGTTTACACTAGATATGGCAACACACACAAACTGTCAAAACTATAGAGTGAAAAAAGCTGTTATCAAGCAACTGTCAAGAGAGTCCTCTGAGATTTGGAAATCTTGTGTTTATTGTAACTACTTCACATTACACAAAGAAAGAAACATCCCTCTCCTTACCATTGCTGCTAAATATCATGCAAGAGAACCTAGACTTCTTCCTCACCATTTAGATGACTTTTTTCTTTGTAAGTCTGTGCTTGACAGTACTGCTCCCCTCCTTTTAGGGTTTTCTATTGTATGGTCAAAGTTCAGAGAGAAACTGGAGGTTGCATTAAACATTATTTCATTTTCAAGAACTGTCAACACCCATTTCATGTTGTTAACTTGTTGTCCATCATTTAAGAGTGGAAAATGTAAACACCAAAATGCACAGTGGAAGTATTTCTAGCTTTGCAGAGTAGTGAGAAAAGAAAGCCGGGGTAAGGGAAATGGATATTTACTAAGCATGCTTGTTAGTATCTCTTTTTATATATTGTCTAAAATTGAGGCTTATAAGGAACAGGGTGACTGACAGTAGGCAGTAATACTCAAAGGTTTAGGCTAAAGGCGTACTGATGTTGTAATTCATACTTAGTTTATAAGGAAATTATTACACTTGGGTAGAAATCTCCAGTCTCTGTGGTGTTTTATTATAGCCTTTAAAATATCTTTTTGTCTTTAGCTCACATGATGCTTTCTCAACCAACAGAAATGCTCCAACTATAATAGCTATAGGAATCAAATTAATTTTTAGTGAAAATTACTTATATGTTATAGTTTATGTCCTTCATCTTCATTTTTTTAAAGAAGTTTTTACTTAGTCAGAACACTAAGCAGCATCTCCTCTCTTCCCAAATAAGCATTTGCTGAAGCCTACAGAGTCAGCATAAAGCTCCTGGCAAAGCAGACATCTTTGAGTGGCCCCTGGAATATCTGAAGGTATGTAATTTCACAACTTGACTTGTGGGCAGTGCAGCTGTCAAACCTAGAAGCACAAGGAAAGAAGCTCCACATACTACATTAAGGAGCAGCTCCTCCACTGGTATAAATTGTCATAGCTCCACTGATGTCAATGTGTCCCCATGAGCATAATAAATTGAAATGTCTCAACAAGAGGTTACTTGCTCTAGATCTGTTACTGCATCACGTTAGGCCAATAGGGTTATGTGACTTTGTCTCAGCCTATCAATATCCCAGTGTATGGTTCAGAATTTGCAACTTGTTCAAAGACAAAATTTTAGTACAATTGCTGGTGGAAGTGACATTTTGAAAAAGTTTTCCAGTCATGAAAACAGATCGTTTTGAACTTTATCCATAGCATGCAAATACAAACTATTGTCATGATGCATTTTTGTATGATGGATCCAATATTCAATTGAACACAGACCACTCCAAAACAAACTTTAAAAAAATCCCCAAATTCTTAAGGGGAAGAACAGTCCAAAACACAGTATTGTGTGTAATAAAGAATTATAATGAAAAGACCCCCAAATACATATTTATCTAGAATATTGGAACCATTTAGAAGATGTTTCATAGTTTTGCATAAGTTTTCCTTTGTTAAATCTACACTACATCTCCACATGTTGCATATATATAAAAATATTTAAGAAAATGGGTCAGCGATTTGTGTTTTATAAAACAAGTTATAAAACCCCTACCTACATATTCACTGAACAGAGTGTAATAACTCTAATCACTCATTGTATTGTAGTTCATAGGGACCCAGGAAGTTTTAAAATTGTGGATTTTACAGACTCACATTTTTAATACTAGTGCTTTAAGTAAGGAAAAGGACTCCATGACAGAATATTTAAGAGTTAACAACACTTCACAGAACTGAATTTAATATGACCAGACATGAACATTCTGAATTAGAATAAACATCCAATCTGACACATTGTCTTTCACATACCATACTATGCCTAGGTGTTAGCAGCTATCTCCAAATATTGGATAACCTCATATAACAGTGTACATTACAGTATTTCAGTACAAAAGGATAAGTTAAAGCTTGAGACATGTATAGCAGTGAATCCTTCCCACAACAAAGTTAGTTATGCAATTCTAAATTTTTCTTGTTTTTGACTGTCAAGTACTTCCTCCTCCTAGATTATAAGAGTTCTAAGGTAAGGTAACAATTATTGCCTAAATGGTTACGCTTACATGTCCATTTAAGACAGTCTTTTACTAATATCCTAATATAGTTTTTGTGTTTCAATTTTTTAATATATGCTCAAGATAAGAAATAAAATCATTAGTTTAGTCCTGTGAAATTTAAGACATGAGTTTATATTCTAGTCTTTTGCAAAAGCTCATTCTATTTTAAAGCTCAACAGTGTTACAAGATTACATATGTATTAACTATATGCTAAAGGTCCACCCAAATATTTATTACTTCCTAATTATAAAAGTGCTCTTGCAAGTGAAGGGCAATAAAAAGGATAAGCAGTATGCACAGTAGTGGATATGTGGGGCAGATGGAGGGGGAGCTGTTTAACAGACTTTAATTGTAACCAGTTCTAAACATAAATGAGTGTATAAGATGTGCTGGAGTTGGCTTCCGTGCCAACTTCTCTACCATCTTATACCCTGAAAAGTAGATGTTGGAATATTATAAAGGCATTCAAATATCCATGTATTTTAAGCCATGTTGAGACGATAGGAAAGGATTTGGTAGGCATCTTCATCAGCAGTTCTTAAGGACTGGAAAAATATGAATCATTATGGCTGAAATTCAACATATTAAAGTTGCCACCCATCAAAATAAAGAGGTCATTCCATTAATCATGAAATTTAGAGTGATAATGGAGGATCTACCAAGCCTATTTTACTTGAACATGAAAATACAACATCAGAATATTGTTAAATTGAGTTAGCATTATCAGTGGAAAAATACGCTCTATTTCCTATTATTTATGAAGCCCTATCCTTTTCTTTCTTACCAATTACATTCCCTATCATTTCCAAAATATACAAACTGTTTTCAATCAACATATTTCCTTATTACAGTGTAGAGCATGCTTTTACTGCCTCTTTCCTATACTGAATCCTTGATTGGACAAGCATTTTGAATTTAACATGGACTGTGATTGCACATATCAAACAAATTAAAGCTGCCAATCTTTTTTTGGAGGATATCCTCTATACACATCACTACTGAAGAGTAGCCTGAGTGTATTTGCTTAGGAGAAATGGGGAAGGAGGGAGGAAATGATTACCATGGTAGAGTCAGAGAGACTTTCATTTTCCCATGATATATGACTTGTTCCTCAAGGCATTCCTTTATAAACAATTTATGTACAGAGTTTCAAAATTTTCATGCATGTTTTGCCACCTTTGTCATTTGGACTAATTAATGAAATCACAAAAATAAGGTGAAGGGTGTGACTTACACAAGAGAAATAATCTTTAGAAAGTCTACCACTTTTTTCCTTAGTTGGCCAATTGTGCGGAGTTATTTCAGCTCATACACAATAGCATCAACTACTCTTTGGAGCCTAATATATTTAACATCTTGTATTTTCACAATGAAGCTTGTTGATCTGAAGAAAGATTGAGTAAAAGTGGTGGTAGTTCAGTGTCTGAATGTGCATATCCATTTTACACGTTTGTCACTATTAGGAAATATTTCCTTTTTAAAAGACCCTTCAGAAAAAGAAACTTTTGGCTGAAAATTAGATACAAATAGGCATGAACTCACAAAGCAGATCTAAATCCAGGAATGCACTAATCTCACAAAAATAATTGGAAGAATATAAATTATCTGTTGGTGGGACTTGATTCAGAGCATGAGAAAATTATTGATACAAATTAATTTGCTGCAAATGCACATGACACTGGGAGAACCTCCAGCGGGGGAGATGCTGCCAGTTTGTATGATCTGAGCAGCACAAAGGGAATGGAGTAGGGCTTCCAAAAATAAGGACAGTTTTGTAGTTATTAGAGCATTAGACATGGACTCTGAAGATGCATCCAATTCCCAGCATTGTCACAGACTTCCTGTGTGACCTTGGGTAAAATCACTTAATTTATCTGAACTTCAGTTTGCCATCTCTAAACTGGACTTGACAACAACATTTCCCCCCTTTTCCCATCATTTATCTGTCTTCCATTATGAGCTCCTGGGGGAAGGGTTGTTGCTAACTTTGTGTTTGTACAGTATCTCTAGCACAAGGTTGGGGCCCTATAGACTACATTGTAATATAAATGATAAATAATTATGTGAATCTGGCCTTTTAAAGAAAGGAGGGAATTCTGTGTTATCTCCTTACCCTGATGACTATCTTTCTTCTCTCTCCCATTTTTGTTTCATGGAGATCTGGGTCATCTTAAAATTGTATTTTCATCTAGTATAGAACCTGCTTACTTGAGAAATTACCTTATCCCCACCCAATGTAATACTGCTGCAGGTTTGATCAGTGAAGGTACACAAGCGGAAGACTCAGTTTCAAAAAGAAGGCATAGCTAGGAAGAGGTTCTCAGTGAGCGGCTCTGAATTTTGGCATTCCCATCGCTAATGACCCAAATCTATTGGTCTTCATGACATGCTGCAAATCCCATCTCTTTCCCCAGGATTTTGAGGAGGGAGGGCTGCACAAAGGACTGGGACCTATATACTGAGGACTGGTATTAATGGATGGGGTGGAATTTCCCCTTCCTAGTTCTGCGGAGACTGTTGGGTTGAGCTTTTGTTTGTACTAGTAGGATTATATTTTTAATTAATAGAAAAGCGACCCCAGGCCCGGAATAAGCAGTTTTTAATATATGATATAAATCTAAAACATAAATATAAGTGCTGAACTGAGAGCTGCTTATGCCTCCCAATTTGATTTTTAAAAGCTAATGTACAACTTCAAGAAGGCTCCACTGCCAATCCTGCTTCCCTGCCCTAGCATCTGAGCAAGTCAGTTTTTGGCAGATTATTTAAACTGCTGTTCTTTCATGTTTGCTTAAAAAAATCAGGAATAATGAAATCTTCAAACATCCTAGATGGTGGCCAGTCAGACAGAATAATGAATTTAATATGCAAAGATCAACACATTTTGTGGGGGATTTGATCAACCGCCTCCAGCTTCAGCCTTCAGACTTCACTTCTGTTGATCTTTAGGGCATGCTGCAAAGAAGATCTATATTCTCTGACTTTTGAAGAAGCTAGAGAATTAGAAGGGGAGTGGATGGGCTGGGAGGATTTTTTTCACAGATCATCCAATCTCGCATTGGGGAGGAGGGGTTGGATGAAATTGAGCTAGTTGTGCATATAACAACTAGGATTCTTATTTTCAAAGTTTTATAAAGGGAGTGTGCATGTGAAAATGAAGTTTATCCGCATTTCCATTAAACTATTAACTCTTACCTACAGAGCCTCCAGCAGGCACTCCTAAGCTTATCGAGAACATAACAAAAACAAAAAACAAAACTTTAAATGAAGAATGCTATATTCTTATTGTGGGTTTAGCAAGAAAGTATTTCCATGCAATTGTACCAACATATACTAACCTACCTTTCCTTTCCTTTTTTGTTTTTTTGGTAAAGATGCATTTTTATGGAAAAAATATTGAAAGTGATAAGAAAGGAAATTTAAAAATCCCCAAAGTATGGGAAGCAGCTATTTCTACCAATAAATATGACAATGGCTGAAGGCTAAAAGTTTAAAAGAGGAAAGAAGATTTGTTTAAACTGATTACCCAACTTCTATACAAAACATAAAAAACCCATAAATCAGAACATACACATTTTCCTATGATTTTTTTGTAAGAATGTTAGATCGTCGAAATATTTTATTGTTAGTTAGCTAAAGAGAAACATTATTTCATTCTTCATAACCTCGGCAGAAGCAACAGCAGTATACACTATGCTGGCAACACCTTCATAACAATAACTTGCCCTCTTCAGAGCATTTAGTTTAACCTTCATGCTACACTATTTTAATATGGGCAGTTTAGTTATTAGAGAAAGACAATTGTCCAACTATATACTGAGGTCTTAATGCAGTGATCTATTGAATAATAGGGGATAAAAGGGTATCACACAACACATATCACTAAAATTCTAGCAGATTTGAGTTTTTTTGCTCTCCATATATTTATTGTATACATAGTACAGTGGAACATGCTTTCATAAATCAGATATCTCACACTAACAAATTATGCACCGATTACAGATGACCTTTGGAGTAGCTCAAGGTACAGTCACAATCATGCATTAAAAAAACCCTGCGTTTCACCGTAATGTGTGAATGTATGAAATTAAATGAGGCTTGCAATGTAATCAGTGTGGTTGGCTGCTTTAATATATTCCATTTCAAATCACCACAAGCCAAGAGTGACGAATCTAATTTGATCAGTTGTTCAAAAAAACACTGAAAGGAGATGTAAGCAGACCTATCAACAGCTGGTAACATGGTCAGATTTCAAAAGCAGTTAATAGGTTCTTATACCATCAGAACTCTTAAAGTATTCAAAACCAATGGTTTTAAAACCCATAATGTTAGAAAGGTACAGCAAAAGAGAATTCTCTGAACAAAAGCTATTTTTTTAAAAAAAAGTCAGGGTCTTGCCTAAATTCACAAAAGCCAGGAAATTCAAAGTCAAACCTCCAATAAACAAGGTGCAGTTGGGCAGTGAAAACAATGGCATCCCATTGTGAGTAGATTTTTGGAGGTTTGATTGGTTACCTGTGAACTTTCAATAATATTTTAAATTTTATATTTAAATGTTTTTTATATATATAAATTATTCCTGTATACTTTTGAGAGACCATTGACAGCTGAATCTGCAAAGCAAATAATGTGAATGACCATGCACAACACAGGTCTACATACAAAATTGTTAATCACTTTCCACAGCAAAATAATTCTCTCTCTCGCTGTCTCCCCGCTGAAATGTGTACAAGTAGAAATAGACACATCTCACAAACAGCATACACAAAAATATTAAGGAAAATGTTGTTACATCCATCATATCTGCCATATCCTTAATCTGTGCATATGGTCTTTTCAATTTACTGGAGGCAGGTAGAGGAGTAAAGTTTGCTTTCAAGTATAATCCTTCTAAAAGTTACTACCACCAGTTCTAATTGAGAATGAAACTAAGATGCAGGGGAAAATGTCCCTTATTGGGATGGAGTTCAGTCATTTAATAATTAGCATCTGCACTAGAGAAGATTTCTGAAGGCATTTCAAATCCAGGTGCATCATTCAAAACATATTCTTATAAGCAAGGACGTGGGTTAGATGAACAGACAGGCCTTTCTTGGAAATCTGGAATCTTGAAAATTGGAACACCAGTGCCCTCACAAGATTCAGAACCTAATTAATGCCCGCCACCCCAAAATCCCTATCACTGCTGCTTTAAGCACTGCTGCTCTTCTGCAAAACCAAGTATAAATAAAAAAGGATTTAAAAAAAACCAAAAAACTAGACACCTGAAGCAAACTATTTGATCAGCAAAATGACTAAGAAACAGAAGAAGAAAACAGTCTGAAGCATCTGCTGCTGAATGCAAGATCTAATATAAACAAAATCAACACCCTTCACGATCTACTTTTGGATGAAACACCTGCTCTTGCTTGTATCACTAAGACCTGGTTCACTGTCACCTCCAATCCTATTCTCTCTCTACTATCCTCCACAGGAATCTATATACTACAAGGCAAGATAGACCCCAAAATGAACAAAAAAAAAGGAGACAGAGTAGTAGTCCTGTTCCTCTCCAGCTGCAGATGTGGATGTTTCACCCCAGAAACAAAGACGTTTGAAAGCATCCACACGATTTATGAAGGGCTCTGAGGGATGTATGGACTTCCAGATGGAAACCCAGTCAACTTCTTGGACAAATTTACAGAGCTGCTGATCAGTACGGTTCTGGAATTCACTTCATTCCTTGTCCTCAATGACTTTAATCTCCACAAAGACAATGCAAGAGATACAATGGTATTTGATCTCATGGCCCATATGGAATCCTCTCTGGACCCAAACATATAACTGAACACATGCTGCTTCCTATCTTCAGTCTAGGAATGGACACTAGAGACATCACCAACATACCACTCTCTTGGACTGACCACCACCTCATCCAGGTGAAATATCGGAGTCTTCCCTCCTTCCTGCCAGAGTAACAATCAACCAGTGTTAGTCTGCCCCTGAAAAACTCCTGAAACATCTAGAGTCAACTCCTCCTAGGAAAGCAGCCATCCAAATACAGCAACATTAAGTCACCAAGGAGTTACTACAACAATACAATCACCTGATGTCCACTACCATCAATGCTATGGACCCATTCCCTCACACCAACTGAGGAGATCACCATGTTTCACAGATGCATTATGGCAAATAAAGTACATAGGCAGAAAGTCAGAGCACCAAAGGAGCAAAACACATTCTGAATCTACATATTAACACCACAAACAATTCTTCAGGACCACACTGCCATGGCAGAGGGTCCAGAAAGAGCTTTCTACTCCTGTGCCACCAAGCCAGCAGAATCACAGCCAAAACAGTTATTCCACATACTGAACCCTCTAATTTACCAAGACTATGCAGTCCAGACATTGTACCAGGGCACTGACCATTTTGAAGTATCATCAGTGTACCATGCTGACAAAATAACAATATATATGGAACTACTTGGGGGGAATGACATTCCTGACAAGATCACATTATCTGTCCCTAATTTAATGTGACCCCACCACACTGGCTGAAGCTCAAGAAGCCCTGAAAAATTTTAGACACACTGTGAAATGGACCTATGCACCTCCTGGTTGGTGAAAGCTAGCAAGTAGCAGCTGCGGTTACTACTAATGGAAATTAATTCCTCTCTTCAGAGAAGCACATGTGGCAAACTCCCTGAAAAACACAACAGTCCCCCTCTTCTCAAGAAACCAACAGTTGACCCTGATGACCCTCTAAATATCATTCTGTCTCCTACTGCCCACTGCCAGGCAAAATAATGGAGAAAGTAGTAATCAACAAACTCTGACAACGTGATATCAACCAATATCCAGGCCACATCACTATCAGGCGTCAGGCCAGACACAGCAAAGAGATAGCCCTAGTGACAGATGACCTCCTTATAGCTATGGATATAGACAAGATCTTCATGCTCATGCTACTGGACTGCTGTGCAGCTTTTTGATACACGTCATCTACCACGTACCCACATCTGAGACAGGGTCATAACAGACCTAAGAAAACAGGAAAAAAGGTCTGTAAGGGGTAACAAAGGTGTACTGTCTGCCAATATAGGATTTTTTTCACATACCTCTTAATAAGAGCTCGCATATCTCTAGGGGTACGTGTACCCCAGTTTGAAAACCACTGCATTAGACCATAAAATACTGCTAACTCATCTACATGATATAGTAGGAATAGACAGGACAACACTGCAGTGCCTCTAATCATTCCTGTACAACAGAACCCAGAAATTGCTCTCTTCTTTGAATGCTTTCATTTGTGGGGTTCTACAAGGATCAATATGTATCCACCCACCCACTTTCAATATCTCTATGAGACCACTTGTAGACAGAGATGCTATGGGCTCAGCTCCCAACAACATGCAGATAACACTCCACTATACGTATCACTCACCACCAATGCAACCACCATTGCAAATAAGATGTTGAATACTTACAGTCTCTCAGATGAAGAGCATTTGGCTGAAGCTGAACCTAGGCAAGACCGAACTGATGCTGGTATGAAGGGGAGAAATCTTTTGAAGAAGTATGCAGCATTTTTTCTCTCTCCTAAGAGAGCATAGAATCATACAATCATATGACTGGAAGGGACATCGTAAGGTCATCTAGTCCAGCCCCTGGCACTTATGGTAGGACCAGTCATTATCTAGAACATCCCTGACAGGTGTTTGTCTAACTTGCTCTTAAAAATCTCCAGTGATGGAGATTCTACAACCTCCCTATGCAATTTATTCCGGCACTTAACAACCCTGACAGTTGGGAAGTTTTTCCTATTGTCCAACCTAAACCGCCTTTGCTGCAATTTAAGCCCATTACTTCTTGTCCTATCCTCAGAGGTTAAGAACAACAGTTTTTCTCCCTCTTCTTTGTAACAACCTTTTATGTACTTGAAAACTGTTATGTCCCCTCTCAGTCTTCTCTTCCCCAGACCAAACAAACCCATTTTTTTTCAATCTTACCTCAATGATCATGTTTTCTAGACCTTTAATAATTTTTTTTTGTTGTTCTCTGGATTTTCTTCAAGTTGTCCACATCTTTCCTGAAATGTGGTGCCCAGAACTGGACACAATACTCCAGCTGAGAACTGAAGTAGAGCGGAAAATTACTTCTCATGTCTTGCTTACAATACTCCTGCTAATACATCCCAGAATGATGTTTGCTTTTTTTTTCTTTTTACAACAGTATTACACTGTTGACTCATATTTAGTTTGTGATCCACTATGACCCCAGATCCCTTTCTACAGTATTCTTTCCTAGGGAGTCATTTTCCATTGTACCTGTGTGCAACTGATTGTTCCTTCCTAAGTGGAATACTCTGCATTTGTCTTTATTGAATTTCATCTTTTTTACTTCAGACCATTTCTTCAGTTTGTCCAGATCATTTTGAATTTTAATTCTCTTCTGCAAAGCACTTGCAATCCCTCCCAGCTTGGTATCGTCCACAAACTTTATAAGGGTACTCTCTATGCCATTATCTAAATCACTGATGAAGATACTGAACAGAACCTGACCCCGAACTGATCCCTGCAGGTGCCCACTCAATATGCCCTTCTAACTTGATTGTCTGGGAATGGTTTTCCAACCAGTTATGGACCCACCTTATAGTAGCTCCATCTAGGTTTTATTTCCCTAGCATGTCTGATAATATCTTATTTGTGCAAAGTTGGAAGTTGTGAAAAAAGTGTAAGAAGGAAATAAAAGGTACATGCATACAGCAGAATAATAGAAATGAAACAGGAAAGCAGATTACTCGGGTACCACAACATTAAGTATTTTCTGACAAAGGCTGAATTAGCACGACTGGAGAATGAACATATACTAAAAAAATGCTTGGCAGATTTTTCTATCCATGACGTTACAGCTCATCTGGAAGAGAATGCTCGAAGTCCCTCATGCAGAAACAACATGCTTTTGGTCTTGTATACTTCCTTGACACAGCTGAATATACGTGAGTCTTTTGTTTTCTGTGTGTCTCAAAAAAGGATTTATGAATAAACTGATTGCTTCTCTAGGCTGTTGTATTCTGGGGAGGTGTATTTTAAATGCCCTTTTTACATCCAAGTTATGCAATAGTATTTATTTCTCATACTTGATATTCAGGCTGAAGAAAGAAAGGATAATGTGTTGCGATCTGCAGAATACTTAACTGCTTTTTGGGGTAAGCTCATCTATGGTTCTCAAAATCACTGTATTTATTAAATATACAGTATTAGAGTTTGATGGGTAAGGCTCCTAATTTCAGAAACCCTTTGGGTAAGGTAACAGCTATTAAGAAGATCACAGTGATGGTTGAGAACAACAGATTAAAATGGTCATAATGTGAAAACCTGTAATATTAAATTGAGAATCCATGCCTGGAACAGATTCTCTGCTGCCTTTAGAAAATAGGCTACATGAAGAAGGTTTGCTGTATTTACAGCCATCTGTGGAGGCTATATATCCATTCTGAGATTTTGACTTTTAACTTGCTGGTTCTCAGGCTTCAAGATAGACTGTCCTGAAGGAACTGTAAGATTCCTGATATGTATAATCTCTTGTGCTTAATATACATTTCTTGGAACCATTCTACAAATCTGGTCCAAGTAGCCAAGTATTTAGTAGAAGAGGATCATTCTGGGGAGTAGAGGAGGGAGACTGGTTACTTCAGAACAATTTCTCTTCCTATTTTGCTCCATTCAATGGAGATTGTACTGTAAGCAGGGCAAGGTTAACTGCTTTGATGCTATTGCTTTTCTCCTATTTTGATCAAAGATCTTGAGCAGACTGGAATGTTACTTACCTTCCATGGTAGGCATCTGACATGGAGACTCATGAGTGGCACTTCCTGATAGAATCTCTCTAGGAATATTCATTGCTAAATGGATATAACTGAAGACTGATTTGGGTATTGAAACTATATCTTCCATATGGGAGTGGTTCTAGCTCCACACTGAGTAGAAAATGATGCCTTTTCCTTATTCACCAGGTGTACAAGGGAAAACCTCAATGCAATGCACCATTATTTCCAGCAAAGTTAGGAGATCCCTGAATTCTCCATGATTCTTTTTACCACCATGTCCAAATATTCAGTAACAGGAGAATGTCCTGGGAACACGTCTAGGACTTCTCAGAGTCAGATAATTTCCCTTTCAGTGATTAGTTGCTCAAGGACTAGTCAGAGTAGGCCAAAGAAGCAAAGGAAATACCTGAATTTCTTAATTTCTTCTGAGAGAGACAAGGTGTGTGTGGTAATATCTTTTACTGGACCAACTTCTATTGGTGAAAGAGACAAGCTTTTGAACTACACAGAGCTCTTCTTCAGGTCTGGGAAAGGCACTCACAATGTCACAGCTAAATACAAAGTGGAACAGACTGTTTAGCATAAGTAGTTAACATATTATAAAAATACCCTGGGACCAACACAACTACAACAACATGAGATCACACCAGTGGGGTGGGGCACTCTTCAAAATGGTTCCCCCCTGCTGATACTGAAACAAAACCACATTCAGTTTTGTCTCAGTACCGGCCAGGGGACAAATCTTAGAAAAGGACTCTCTGGCTTAAAACTGGATGAATGGCCTGCCTACTGATGGCCCTTATGAGTAGCTCATTTACTGTCTTACATTTTTAAAGAGGCAATAATATTTTTACACATAGGTGCCAATTACCAAGGTAATGATGAATTCTTGATTACCATATGTAAAATATTTTAAGTGATTTACTATTCTTTATAATTAAAATGATTAGAATGCATCACAACAGAGAATTTTCCTTTATAATCACAGGGATGTTTGACCATGAGGCCCTTCTTCAGGGATAATGAAGAGAGGAATGTAGAGCTAGACGAATGGCTCCTGAAGGACGACCCACTGTTGAAACATTTTTAATTCAAATTTTCAGCATGTATTCAGAGGTAGGTTTTCGAGTTCCGTTTGCAATCCCCACACTGACATAGCTTTCCTCTTAAAAAAAACAACAACAAAGTACATAAACCCTCTTGAAAAAAGCCAGGACACAGTTCATCACATTCATAGCCTTTGAGGCTTTATCTATTCAAGAGAAAAATTGGCCTGTTGCAGAAGTTTTAAATACACCCACCACTGCAGGAGACCCTTATGAAGAAGGATGGACTCCTTGATCCCTGAAATTGCCAACTTCTGCAGAGAACAGGAGTCTTCTACATCATCATAATTTATTTTTGGAGGGTGAGAAAAAAAATAGTATTTTGGTTGCATGTCTCTTACTCGCTGATCTCCAGAACAAAATGGTAAGGCAGAGAAAGCCTGAAACTTCAGACTTGGTCCATTTTTTTTGCATGGCTTCTTGTTCATTTAATAAACAATTTTATGTCTTATGATTTAAGACAATAGCTTGTTTATTTTGCGGAAGAACTGTGGAGAATCTCAGGCTATTGATAGCCACAGAACAGTGACAATGGCAGAGGAGGGGTTTCTTGCTCCAACTAATTTGGAATGAGGGTGGGCAGTCTGCAGTCCAATCAACCTTTCCCTCTTCTGAACAACTTTTCATATGATGGAAAGATGGTGTGAATAAGGGGTAGAGGGGAAGAGGCCTACCAGGCAGTTTCACCAAAGATGGAGGATGGAGTGACCAGCTAGTAACTCCTAAGAATACCATGGTGTAAGAGAAGCCCTCAATACAGGGTGGGAACTGGTAGGGAAAAAAAGGCTGCTGGCCATAGGGTGGAGCCCAAAAAGAGAAAGTGGGTCCAAATCTCTATTGGCAAGATCTGGGAATAGGAATATGAGGTCAAGTAAATGGAAGACAAAAGTTTTCCAATTACTGCTCAAAAATATCCAGCTTCCTGAAAAGATCAATATTTGGGCTATTTGGCTGATACAATCCTATTCCCTTTGTTCTGTTCTTACAGAAAGGTTGATGACCTTCCTTCCATTTTTCAGGTGAAAATTTATCCTATTGTCTCTCAAGATGGCCACTATCGGCTCCTACAAAGAAATAATATTTTAGATTCATAGACTTTAAGGGCAGAAGGGACGATTATGATCATCTAGTCTGACCTGCACAACTCAGGACACAAAACCTCACCCTCCCTCCTGTGATAGACCCCAACCTATGACTGAATTATTGAAGTCCTCAAATCATGGTTTAAAGACTTCAAGGTACAGAGAATCCACCAGCAAGTGACCCATGCCCCATGCTACAGAGGAAGGTGAAAAACCCATAGGGCCTCTGCCAAGCTGCCCTGTGGGAAAATTCCTTCCCGGCCTCAAATATGGCGATCTGCTAAACCCTGAGAATGTGGGCAAGACTCACCAACCAAACACCCGGAAAGAATTCTCTGTAGTAACTCAGAACCCATCCCATCTAACATCCCATCACAGGCCATTGGGCATATTTACCACTAATAGTCAAAGCTCAGTTAATTGCCAAATTAGGCTGTCCCATTATATTATCCCCTCCATAAACTTATCAAGCTCAGTCTTGAAGCCAGCTAGGCTTTTTGCCCCCACTGCTCCCCTTGGAAGGCTGTTCCAGAACTTCACTCCTCTGATGGTTAGAAACCTGCATCTTATTTAATCAGAGAATCATAGATTAGGGTTGGAAGGAACCTCAGGAAGTCATCTAGTCCAATCCTCTGCTCAAAGCAGGACCAAACCCCCCAACTAAATCATCCCAGCCAGGGCTTTGTCAAGCTGCACCTTAAAAACCTCTAAGGAGGTAGATTCCACCACCTCCCTAAGTAACCCATTCCAGTGCTTCACCATCCTCCTAGTAAACAAGTTTTTCCTAATATTCAATTTAGGCCTCCCCCACTGCAGTGTGAGACCATTGCTCCTAGTTCTGCCATCTACTACCACTGAAAACAGCCTAGTTCCATCCTCCCTGGAACCTCTTTTCAGGTAGTTAAAGGCTGCTATCAAATCCCCCATCATTCTTCTCTTCTGCAGACTAAACAAGCCTAGTTCCCTCAACCTCTACTCATAAATCATGTGCGCCAGCCCCCTAATAATTTTTGTTGCCCTCTGCGGGACTCTCTCCAACTTGTCCACATCCTTTTTGTAGTGGGGGGCCCAAAACTGGACACAGTACTCCAAATGAGGCCTCACCAGTGCCGAATACAGGAAAATAATCACTTCCCTCAAACTGCTGGCAATGCTCCTACTAATGCAGCCCAATATGCCTAAGGGCACACTGTTCACTCACATCCAGCTTCTTGTCCACTGTAACCCCCAGGTCCTTTTCTGCCAAACTGATGCCTAGCCAATTGGTCCCCAGTCTGTAGCAGTGCATGGGATTCTTCCATCCTAAGTGCAGGATTCTGCAATTTTCCTTATTGAACCTCATCAGATTTCTTTTGCCCCAATCCTCTAATTTGTCTAGGTCACTCTGTATCCTATCCCTGCCTCCAGTGTATCTACTATGCCCCCCAGCTTAGTGTCATCTGCAAACTTGCCGAGTGTGCAATTTACCTCATCCTCGAGATCATTAATGAAGATGTTGAACAAAATAATTTCATGTCTAAATGACCAGTTTATATCCATTTGTTCTTGTGTGCATGTTGATGCTGAACTTAAATAATTTCTCTCTCTCCCTGGTATTTATCCCTCTGATGTATTTATAGAGGGGAATCACATCTCCCCTCAGTCTTCCTTTGGTTAGGCTAAAGAAGCCAAACTCAGTCTCCTCTCATAAGGCAGGTTTTCCATTCCTCAGATCATCCTGGTGACTCTTCTCTGCACCTGTTTCAATTTGAATTAATCTTTCTTAAACATGGGAGATCAGAACTGCACACACTATTCCATATGAGGTCTTACCAATGCCTCGTGTAATGTACTAACACCTGCCTTTCTCTACTGGAAATACCTCACCTGATGCATCCTAGGACTGCATTAACTTTTTTCAAGATCACGTCACACTGGCAGCTCATAGTCATCCTGTGACTAAACAATACGCCCAGGTCCTTCTCCCCCTCTGTCACTTCCAACTGATGCATCCTAAATGCATGACCTTGCACTTTCCACTATTAAATTTCGTCCTATTTCTATAACTCCAGTTTACAAGGTCATCCACATCTTTGTGTATGATATCCTGGTCCTTCTCAGTATTAGCAATACCTCCCAACTTTGTGTTATTCACAAACTATTAGTATACTCCCACTTTTTGTGCCAATGTCAGTAATAAAAAGGTTAAGTAAGATTGGTCCCACAACCGATTCCTGAGGAACTCCATTATTAACCTCCCTCCAGCCTGACAGTTCACCTTTCAATATGACCAGTTGTAGTCTCCTCTTTAACCAGTTCCTTATCCACCTTTCAATTTTCATATTAATCCCCATATTTTCCAATTTAACTAATAATTACATAATAACATGTGGAACTGTATCAAATGCCTTTCTGAAATCTAGGTAAATTAAATCCACTGTATTCCCTTTGTCTAAAAAATCTGTTATCTTCTCAAAGAAGATCAGATTGGTTTGGTATGATCTACCTTTTGTAAAATCATGTTGTATTTTATCCCAATCATCATTAACCTTGATGTCCTGAACTACTTTCTGTTTCAAATTTTTTTCCAAGACCTTGCATACTATTGAGGTCAAACTAATAGGCCAGTAATTACCCCGACCACTTTTTTCCCCTTTCTTAAAAATAGGAACTATGTTAACAATTCTCCAGTCATACGGTACAGCCCCTGAGTTTACAGATTCATTAAAAATCCTAGCTAATGGGCTTTCAATTTCACATCCCAGTTCTGTTAATATTATTAGATGGAAATTATCCGGGGCTCCTGATTTAGTCCCATTAAGCTGTTCGAGTTTGGCTTCTACCTCAGATGTGGTAATTTCTACCTCCATATCCTCATTCCTATTAGCTACCTGCCACTATACCTAAGTTCTTCATTAGCCTCATTAAAAACTGAGGCAAAGTATTTGTTTAGATTTTTGGCCATGCCTAGATTATCCTTAACCTCCACCCTATCCTCAGTGCTTAAGCGGTCCCGCTTCTTTCTTTGTTTTCTTCCTATTTATATGGCTATAGAACCTTTTACTATTGGTTTTAATTCCCTTTGCAAGATCCAACTCTACCTGGCTTTTGGCATTTCTCACTTTCTCTCTACATATTCTGACCTCCAAGAGGTAGCTTTTTTTGCTCATCCCTCCCATCTTCTGCTCCTTGTAGACTTTCTGCTGTCTCTTAATCACCTCTCTGAGATGCTTGCTCATCCAGCTTGGTCTACACTATCTCAGGGGAAACTCTAGTAGCTTTCCTCCCCAATGTGATTTCTGCCCAGACAGACTCTTTTTTATCCATTCCATCACTTTCCATCATTTCTTTACAATCTACCTCATCTTTGATATACAATGCTATTCCACTACCTTTGTCTTTATTTCTGTTTTTCCTAAAGAGCACATACCCTTCAATACCTGTACGCCAGTCATGACTACTATTCCACCATGTTTCTGTTATCCCTATAATATCTGGTTTCACTTTCTGCACCAGTAGCTCTAGTTCCTCCATTTTGTTACCCAGGCTCCTTGCATTGGTGTACAAACATCTTAATTTTTGCTGTTTGGCTTCGCTTACATTCCTTACCCAATTTGGCACAGTCATTCTACTGCCAATATCGCCTATTAGACTGGTATCTACACTACCCTTCCTCTTAATGTCCATTCTCCTATCCACTACTGTATCCTTTCTTACTTCATTTTCCTCCCTCACAATGTTAAAATCAGGCATGGAGATTATCTTGGCATCTCCCAACCATCTCCCCCAACTCCGTAGTTTAAAGCTCTCTTAAATCAGTTGTGCCAGCCTCCATCCTAGAAGTGCATTTCTCTCTCTACTCAGGTGAAGTCCATCCCAAGAGAACCGTCCTCTGTCCATGAATGCCTCCCAGTGCCATACATCCCAAAGGCCTCCTTACATATAGCACCACTGCCTGAGCCATCTCTTGATTATCATAATCTTGTCATGCCTTTGTTGTCCTCCTCTAGGAATAGGCAGAATCCCACTGAAGATCACCTGAGCCTTGATTTCCTTAAGAGTCTTCCCCAGCCTGGCATAGTCTCCCTTGATTTGCTCCAGCAAGAATCTAGCTGTATCATTTGTTCCCACATGAAGGACAATCAATGGATTCTTTCCCGCTCCCGTTAGGATCCTTTTCAGCCTCAGGTCCACAGCCCGTATCTTAGCACCCGGCAGACCCCTTCTGTTCCCCAGATCAGCTCTGGTTACAGGCCTGTCTTTAGACCTGTCTTTTTCTGGTGATGGTGCGATTCTCCGGCCTATCCCCTGTTCTTTCTGGCTGTAAGTCCTCTCGTCTTCTATTCTCCCTTGCAATCTTCTGCAATCCATCCTGTATCCTCCTGGGCTCTTATTTGGTGGTATCTCCATTAACTCATCCACTCTTTGTATAGGACTAGCTGTTCTTTTCTTCTTCCTTTCCCTCCCATCTTCAGTTACCTCTTGCTGTGTTCCTTTTTCATTTTCCAACTCCGAAAACCCGTTTCTGAGCTCTATTTCTCCTTCACTAGCCCATCTTTTCCTCTGCCTACTTATCATAGTCACATGCTTCCATTGGCTACTCTCCACACCCAGCAGCCTCCCCTCGGAGTTTTTTGTTCCTGCTTCCACCTGCAAGTCTGGGCTTTTTCCTTCAGACTCCTCATGCCTTTGCTCCATCATCTGCTTGAATCCCCTTTTAAACGCAACCAGCATTTCCACCTGCATCTCCAAGCCTTGAATCTTCTCTTCCATCAGCTCTATCAGGCGGCACGTCATACAAAAAAAGCTCTTTTGAGGTACTCCTTCCAGGATCATGTGGAAGCTGTGGGATGTACATCCAGTCATCTTCACTGTCTCTTCCACCTCTTGGGTCACTACAACTGCTGCCTCTGTATCCGTCATAGCCTTCCCACCTACATACTACCAGTGAAAGAAAAAGAAAACACCCCCACAAACCCCCAACGAGCAAGGGAAAGGCTAAAGGCACAGCCACAGAGGTACAATAAATGTGAAATCAAACTTTCATGAAATGTTCAGAGAAACAAAGAACAACTTGGCATATACAGTAACCCTTTTTCACAACAATATTCAGTCATTTACATTTTTTTGAAATGGTCAGATTATGAAGTCCACATGCAAAAATGGAAAGGTTTATTGGATTATATAGTCCAGCTCCCTGCCAATGAAGGATTGCTCCTTGTTGTACACTTAGCAGTGTTTCCAGTCTAATTTTGATGTCATGAGCAGTATAATTTCCACCAGTTTCTTGGAAAACTAGTCACAGATAACTTTCCAGATGTTTATTCTTACATTTTCCTTTCCTTAATTTTATCCTATTAATTGAAGTTATCCCCTGTTGTGTTAACTGTAAATTTTTCTCCCTTCTTGACGCATCTATCTGTCAAATATTTGTAGCATTATTATTCCTTTAGTCACTGGTTAGACAAGCTACTGTTATTCAACTCAAGTCTTTCCTCATAAAATGATGGCTCTGCATGTGCAGTCCAAATTTGCAATGGACAGTTTTGCTGCCTTGTTGCATTACAAAGTTAGGTCTAATTTGTTGTTGCTGGTAAATTTCCTTCTGCATTATCATTCTCCAGGCTTTTGTGTCACATTGAATATATATGTATTTTGGTTACTTTTCTTCAGACATATTCATTTGAATTTTTTCTAAATTTTCACATTCACCCATCTAGTTTCTAATTTCTCTGCTCTGCCCACCCTCCTTTTTATTATTTCTCTTTCCTCACTAGTGTTTGTAACTCCTAATTTAGCATAATCTCTAGAATCCTTTAAACGACACTTTGTTTCTTCTTTTAGTTCATTAAACAAAACCTATTAAAGACCTAAGACCAGATCTATCAGCAGGGTAGCACATCAAACAATTACCCCCCAAACTTGATACTTTGGCAGACCCTTAATTATTGTAGCATAACTGCTGCCAATACAGTTCCATGTGTTTTGATGCCGGGGAAGTAAGCTCCTTACCTGTTTCTAAAAACCCCTCATTCTATAATTACTGCTAAGGAAATAAAAAGTCTCATTTGAATAAAGCCTGTTAGAATATAATGTATTTTTTAAAGTGATTCTGCCCACTAATATCACTTCTGAAAAAACATGAGGGATGGGTGAGTTAAATAGTCAATCTCAGGCCTTTTAAAAAATTATATGTGCATGTGCAAGTGAATAAATGAATTTTGGACATTTAGGGACCTCTGATTGAATCTATTTTTGCTTCCTGATTACAGGTAGAAGTCCCATCCAGGTATACTTCTGTATTGCCTACTGGGGGTATGTGCCCAGCTGTGGAAACAGCACTTGCCTGAAGAGAAGGAGAGGTTTCTCACTCTGTGCAGTGACAGTGGTTCTTCAAGATGTGTCCCCTTATAGGTATTCCCCTTCAGGTATGCATGTGCCCCATGTGCCTTTGATGAGAGACCATCATTAGCAGTGTCTGTTCAGTCTGCACAGGTGCTGCTGACAACTTTGTGCCATGCACTAAGGCTGTATTAAGCTGTGCGCACAAACCTCCCTCGGTTCCTTCACCACTGAGTCTCAAAAGGAAACGCCAAAGCAGAGGGAAAGGAGGGTGGAGAGTGGAGCACCCATAAGGACACACATCTTGAAGAACTACAGTTACTGCACAGAGTGAATAATCCCTTTTTCTTCTTTGAATAGCACCTAATGGGTGCTTCACTTCAGGTGACAAACCCAGGAATCCTGGATGCCCCATCATCTCAGGCATTGGCACTCTCACAGCAGGATTATCAGGCTATGTGGACTCTCCTCAGGCCCTATGCCACCAGCACTCCTAGCTATCTTCGCGATACCACTGACTTCCTGAGAAAACTACAATCCATCGGTGATCTCCCAGAAAACACCATCCTAGTCACTATGGATGTAGAAGCTGTACACCAACATAGCACACAAAGATGGACTACAAGCCATCAGCAACATTTTCCCTGGTAGCAGAACTTTGTGACTTTGTCTTGACCCACAACTACTTCAAATTTGGAGACAATCTATACCTTCAAGTCAGTGGCACAGCTATGGGCACCTGCATGGCCCCACAGTATGCCAACATTTTTATGGCTGACCTAGAACATCGCTTCCTTGAAACTCGTCCTCAAGCACCTCTTCTTTACCTATGCTACATTGATGACATTTTCATCATCTGGACCCACGGGAAAGGGTCCCTTGAAGAATTTCCACCCCACCATCAACCTCAGCCTGGATCAGTCCACACAAGAAATCCACTTCCTGGACACTACAATACAAATAAGGGATGGTCACATTAATACCATCCTATACCAAAAACCAACTGACCACAATACATATCTTTATGCCTCCAGCTTCCACCTTGGACACATTACACCATCCATTGTCTGTAGCCAAGCCTTAAGATACAACCAGATTTATTCTGATCCCTCGGACAGAGACAAACACCTACAGGATCGCCAAAAAACATTCTTAAAACTACAGTACCCACCTGGAGAGGTGAAGAAACAAATTGACAGAGCAAGACGGGTACCCAGAAGTCACCTACTACAGGACAGACCCAACAAAGAAAGCAACAGAACACCACTGGCCATCGCCTACAGCCCCCAGCTAAAATCTCTCCAACACATCATTAAGGATCTACAACCTATCCTAGAAGATAATTCCTCACTCACTCAAGCCGTGGGAGGCAGGCCTATCCTTGCTTACAGACAGCCCCCCAACCTGAAGCAAATACTAACTAGCAACCGTACACCATACAACATGAACACTAACCCAGGAACCTATCTCTGCCACAAACCCCACTGCCAACTCTGCCCGCACATCCACTTTAGTGACACCATCACAGGTCCTAACCACATCAGCCACACCATCAGGAGCTCATTCACCTGCACATCTACTAATGTAATATATGCCATCATGTGCCAGCAATGCCCCTCTGCCATGTACATTGGCCAAACTGGACTGTCACTATGCAAAAGAATAAATGGACACAAATCAGACATAAAAAATGGTAACGTCCATAAGACAGTAGGAGAGCACTTCACTCTCCCAGGACACTCTGTAGCTGACTTGAAAGTTGCCATACTTCAACAACAACAACAACAACAAAACCCTTCAAAAACAGACTTCAGCGAGAAACTGCAGAGCTGGAACTCATATGCAAACTTGACATAATCAGACTGGGTCTGAATAGGGACTTGGAATGGTTATCTCATTACAAAAAGTAATTGTCACTGTTCACACATTCTCACCCTCTAATCAACATTGTGAATTGGCCTCATCTACTCTAATTGAACTGATTCTGTTAGCACTTGCCCTCCCCATTGTTATGTTTCTTACCCTTGGATGTGTATATATATATATATATATATATATATATACACACACACACACACACCTCTTATCTGTGATTTCCATTTCATGCATCTGACGAAGTGGGTTGCAGCCCATGAAAGCTTATGACCGCAGAAATCTGTTAGTCTTTAAGGTGCTACAGGACTCTTGTTGTTTTTGCTGTATACAGACTAACACGGCTACCTCTGGAACTTTTCACCATAAAGAGGAAAGAGCTATGGCATCAACTCCAGCACAGAGAAAAGAACTGCACTGCCAACTGCCGCATCAGATCTACAGGCACCGACTAAGGCATAGAGCCTGGAGAAGGTACATACTGAAGAACACCTAGCAGCTCTATAGATGTCAAATACTGGGACATTTTTAAGTAGAGCCATAGATACAGAGTGTGATCTCGTCAAGTGAGATGACACATCAGTAGGGGGTGGAATGCTGGGAGCACCATAACAAGCTATAACACACCCCAAAATTCATTTTGATTGTCTTTGGGTAGAAATAGCAGAACCTTTAGACCTGTCCACAAATGAAATGAACCATCTAGGAGATTTACAAAATGATTTAGTCCTATCTAGATAGAAGGTGAATATCCTCCTGACATCTACAGTATGGACAACTCCTGTGTGGAATTAAGTGGTTTTGGAAAGACAACTGGAAGGTAAATGATCTTATTCAGATGAAACTCAGAAGACATTTTAGGAAGAAACCTGGGGTGTGGCCAGAAGGAAACTTTGTGCTTGTAGAATATTGTGAAAGAAAGGTCTGCCACTTAAGCCCGCAGAGGCTCTCTGATGCTGCACGCTGATGTAATAGCCATGAAGAAGACTATTTTCATGGACAAATTCAGTAAGGAGCAGGTTGCCATTGATTCAAAAGGAGGAGATTTCATGAAACTTTTAAGAATCAAATTAAGGTCCCAAACTGGTGTGGGGACTTTCATTGGTGGGAAGTAATTACCCAGACCCTTCACGAATCTTACAGTTGGAAGGTGAGCAAACAATGAGAACCCTCAACAGAGATATGAAAAACTGTTAAACCTTGAGAGCTAAGTGATAGATTGATCCGCTTTCTTTAGTTGGAGCAGGTATTCCAGAACAAGAGGAAACAAGGTAGATTTGGGGATAGAATTCTGGAGTTCACCCCAATGACTAAATCGTCTGCACTTTTGAAAGTAATTATTTCTGACAGAATCTTTCCTCCTATTTAATAATATCTGCTGCACTTCTGCAGAACAGACTGACTCTAATTCCATGAACTATGGAGGAGCCACACCTTGAGGCGGAGAATGTTCAGACTAGGATGTGTCAGGTGACCAGCATCCTGAGAGAGGAGCTTCTTCTTCTTTTGTATGGCTGATGTACAGCAGCAGCTACAATTTCACCTGAAGTTGATTGAGCCAGATGGCTACATCAGGAGTGACAGAATTTATTGCCATGATGCCTCCATATTATAAATTGGGCAGGAGATAGCGATATATGTTTAATTGTCTGTCGTGAGGAACCACACTTGCATGCCGGGAAGCCCTTGATTTTCCATTTGTGCATTAAGTGTCTGCATCTACCAGGGTTGGTTCAGATTCGATTCAGAGTAGACCAAGATGTCCGTGGAAGGTCAAACCCACGAGCCTTCTGTGTGGGATCCAGCAAAAGGTGCTTATATTTTAAGTCTTGTTTAACTCAATCTGCTTTCCAAGTCTCCTTCTGATCATAGCCTTATTGCATGAACCTAAGTGAATATTCCCAGAAAGGTTTGCAGGACGTAAGGTGTTGGGGGGCATTGTCGAGGTCCTGGTGAATAGGAAGACATCTGTTTTCTATATTGGAATGGATATGAGCAATCACTCAAAGTAGAACCATGGTGTTGGAGTCAGCTTAAGGGTTCCAGGGATGCACCACATCCCTGTATTCAGCTGGGTTTCAACAAGTCATATGTGGCTGCATCTGCTCCTTACTGGTGCACAATATTCAGCTACTCAATATACAAGCGCCATTGCAGATGTTCACAACAATGATGCCGATGCACCACAGGTTGTTCCTGCTAGTTTCTGAATTATGTTGGCTCTCATTTTTGTCTTTGCAGCTATCTTCTCAAGGTGGTTATGGAAGGTACGGGTGCAGTTGAGTCTCATTCTGAGGTATGATGGGGTATAATCACATTTTTACCACTGAAATCTACTTTTTCAGCATGTTTTTGGCATTCCAATTATCAAGGTGAAATGTACTTACTATTGTTTTTCCAGGATTTGGTTTGAGCCTCCATTTCCAGAATTATTGTTCCACAATTCAGAGATACTCAGTTAATGCTTTCTCAGTATCATGGAAGTTTGGTGCTTGGACTGTCATGGCAAGATCATCTGCATAGCCAAATTTTCACGATTTAGGTGCTCAGGAGTGATTGGAAGATTTATTATTGGACAAAGAACTACGCAAAACAGGTAAGGAAATCATGCCTGCCTCAACCATGTCCGGACGATTACGATAACTTTGGTCTTATCCTGTCTGATTTTGCTCACCCTTTTGAGAATCAGAAGTGTTGGGGGAAATGGATAAAACAGCTTCTTTATCCAAGTGAGGAGAAAGGTGTCCCCCCAAGAAATTATGACCTAGACTCCTCCCACCCCACTTGAACAGAATAGACAGAATTTTTTGTTTGTGGTTGTTGCAAACAAGTCCAGTTCTGGAAATCCCCAAGTTTGAAATATGCTCACAAGAATCTGGGAATTCAACTTCCATTCATAGTCTTGAGAAAAACACCTGCAGAGAGCGTCGGCTGTGACATTTTGCCCGATCAGGCAAATTCTTATGCTGAAATTCTTATGCAATGTTTTATGTACCAGCTCCATCACTTTATTGCTTTGGCACAGAGGAAAGGGGACCTTGTTCCTCCCTGCTGATTGATATAGGACATGCAGGCCACATTGTCTGTCATGACTTTGATAGACCTGTGTCTGAGGAAAGGCAGAAGGTGAAGGTAGGCATTTCTGACCTCTCTGAGCTCCAACAGGTTGATATGGAGGGTGGTCTCTTAAGGTGACCAACTGCTTTGTACTGTTAGAACATTGAGGTGCACTGCCCATCTTAAGTAGATGTATCCGTTTGTCTGAGTTACAAACGTTTGTCTGAGATTGTCTGAGTTACAATTACTGTTGGCATCGACTGGAGGAAGGGGACCCTCATTGTAATGAACCTTCCACCAGTCTAGGAAGCATCTGACCTATTGAGGAACTGATATCTGTTTGTCTAGGCTGTGTTTGTTTTGCAAGTAATCTGATCTGAGCAACCTCTGGAAACAGTGAAGGCATAATCTTGCATGTTCTGTCAAAAAAGTGCACGTCTAGAAGTTGAAGACAGTTTCTGAGTGAAGTCTGGGGGCTCCTTTGAATAGCTATGACAAATTTGATGGATGCCAAGGAATATAGAGATGCCCCTATAAATTGTATGTTCTGAATGGGGTCAATGTGGATTATTTTACATTCAACTGAAGACCCAAGTCCAAAAACAGAGAAAGTGTTTTCTGTGTAGTGGACAGCACTTTTTGCTAAAACTGACCCTTGACCAGCCAATCGTCAAATACAGGAATACTACAATCACCTGATAACAGGAGTACCTGGTACTGAAAATGACCTTGGCCTATGACAAAATGCAGAAATCCTTCTGTGTAAAGGGTGACCCGTTATATGGAAGTATGCATCTATGGAAAAGGTGAATTGCTATATGAAAGTATGCATCTTGAAAGTTGAGGGCCAAAAACCAATCCCCCTGAATGTAGAGAAGGAATTATAGTTGGCAGAGTCACTATCCTGAACTTTTGAGACCTCACACATTTGTTTAGGAGTCTGAGATCTAAGACTGATCTCCACCTTCCATTTTTTTTTGGTACGAAGAACCTCAAGTAGAAGCCACTTTCCTTGTGATGGGTAGGGACCAGCTCTATCACTTCTAAATAAAGAAGAGAGTCTATCACCTGTCTTAAGAGGAATTCTTGACACGGGTCCCTGAAGAGGGACATATAAGGGGAATAAGGAGGAGGGATGGAAGTAAAATGGATGGTGTAGCCCAATGATGATATCTCCAGCACCCATTTGTCTGAGGTGATATGATCCCTTGCTTGTCAAAAATGGGAGAGTCATTCTCCAAATAGGGGTAGATGGCAAATTGTTGTAGCTGACAGGCTAAAGAGAAGGGAGGTTCTGAAACCTCGCCTCTCCCATTAAAACTGATGCTTCAAAGATGATGCCTGCTGTGAACTTGTGTCGGGTGGATTACAGGGACTTTTTCTCTGGAACCTGTCTTTCTCTATGAGGTTCCGTTGGTCTCTGAAATTTCTTTCGTTATGAGGAGTGTAAATGCCCAATGAGCATAATGTGGCCTTGGAGCCTTTAAGAGTATACAACAACTTGTCGGTATTCTCCATGAACAACTGTAGACCATCAAACTGGAGATCCTCTACTATATTCTGGACTTCTTTGGGGTAACTAGGCAACTGTAGCCAGGATGCCCTGGGCATAGCATAACCACTGCTGTGGAGATGGAACAGGCCTGTAGCAGCATCACAACCTGTTTGAAGAGATGTCCTGATCAGTAACTGCCACTCAGCAATGGTAGCCTGAAATTGTTCCCTTTGGTCTGGAAGAAGGGGTTGAATAAAGGAATAAAATTTTACATATTTTGTAAGATGAGAATTGCATATTTGGGAAGATGCCACTACTGTTAGGCACTTTAAGAACACCCTTGGAGCTGAAGATGGGCTGAAGGGAAGCACACTCAGTACTGGAAATTATCTGGCCCACAGTGAATTGTAGGTATTTTCTATGCAATGGACGTATGGAAGTAGGTGTCTTGTAAAGTGAGAGATAAAAACCAATCCCCTTCCTCTAGTGCTGGAATTATAGTTGCTAGAGCCACAATCCTGAACTTTTGAGGCTTCACAAACTTCTTTTAGATTTAAGATCAGCCTCCAACATCATTTCTTTTTCAGTATTAGGAAGTAGAACTCTGCTCAGGACTAGTGTAGAGCCCTGCAGTGGGACTGTGGTCCTGCAGGTCCCACTGGATCAGCTGCCATAGTAGCGGGAGTGGGTGGGTATTATGGGATGGGACAGGAATGAGATTAAAAATAGTCCCATGCAGGGCTCTACTAGGAAGTATTTCAAGTAGAACTCCCTCCCCCTGTAAGTGGAAGGGACTGGCTCTATTGTGCATAGCTGGAGAAGAGAGTTCATCTCTTGCCTTAGTAGAAACTCATGAAAAGGGTCCTTGAAAAGGGGTGGGAGGAGGGTGGAAGGAAGAGTATGTAAAAAACTGGATGGTGTAGTCCAGTGTTATGACCTTCAAGACCCGTTGGTCCATGGTGATCTGCTCCCAAGCCTAGTGGAAATGGACAAGGTGGTCCCCGAAGGGAGGGAAGTAGGCTAAAGGGTACAAATGTAAAATCAGATGAATGGGAGGATTCAAACCCTTGACCAACCCATCCAAACTACTGTTTAGATGAATCCTGGGTGGTCATGAAGGGTGGTTGGTTGGCCCTATACCTCGGAAACCTGCGTCTCTTTTCAGGGGGTTCTGCAGGTCTTTGGTATCCCGGGAACTGAGCAAGGCTTGATCTCAGGGCAGTCTGTGACCTACTGAAATGCTTCTTGATGATAGATGTATAAATGGCCAAGGAACAAAGCATGGGCCTGAAGTCCTTAAGCATGTGCCGAGTCTCATTTGTAGTTGCTGAGTTTGTGACCATCAAAGGGGAGGTCCTCTGCTGTGTTTTGGACCTCTCTTGGAAACACTGAAAGCTGGAGTATGGACACCCTGGGTATAACTACCACCATGGAGATGGATGTGGCAGCAGCATCCGCAGTATCCAAAGATGCTTGGAGAGTTGTTCTGGCAAACACCTGAGCCACTGCAACAATAGACTGTAATTGTTCCCTACAGTCATGTGGGAGATGTTCAATAAAGGCCATGAGCTTGCTGTAATTAGTGAAGTTATATTTAGCCATGACTGCCTGATAGTTCGTGATCCAGAACTGTAGTGTTACAGATGAGTAAGACTTTTATCCAAAGAGGTCCACTTGCTTTTGCTCCTTGTCACAGGGGAAAAGTGCTATCTACCCCATTCATTCACAGCATCCACCATGAAGGAGTTGAGGATGGGAAAACAAAGTCACAGTCCCTAGGGGGCTCATAATACTTCTCGTCAGCCCTGTTGCACATTGGTAGAATAGTTGCCCGAGTCTGCCATACTGTCTTAGCTGGATCTAGGAGAGCCTAATTAATTGGTAGTGCAACTGTGGGGGGTGTGGCTCACTGCAAAAATATCAAGCAGCCTGTGCTGCTGGTCTTCATAGGGTCTTCCTAGCCCTGGATTTAAGGGCTAAACAAAAGGAGCACTTCTGGGAAATACGGGATTCTTCCAGGTAAGGACACACTTGGAGTGTGCATCACTCACCGGTATAGCTTCCCAGCAGAAGAGGCAATGTTTGAATCTTGGAGAACCAGACACACCTTTCAAGGAGAAGACAAGACTCCTGGGAAAAAAAGAGGGAAAAAGAGTCCTCTCGCCTAAACCAACTAACTATACAAACACTTACAACGGTAAATTAACTAATTTTAATAGAAAAAGTGGAGAAAGGCTGAGTACAGTCTAGGGGGATTCGTTAGCGTTCTGTCTCAGGCTGAGGCAATAAAGAAGGAACTGAGGGCGGTTCATCTGCGCACCCCTATATAGCCTTGGTTTCTGCCATGAGGAGGCATAGGGTGCATGTGTGGGCCGAACAGGCACTGCCAGCTAGAAATCTTTGATCAGGGGCTTGAGAGGCACATGCGCACCTGGAGTGGAACACCTATAGAGTTCAGAATTAGAAACTCCTCTTTTAGGATCTCTAAAGGAGGTCTCTGAGGTTTTCCCCTTTTTAGGAGAGTGTTGTGCTGAGATCGAAGGGGCTCTACAGACCCCCAGCAACTGATGTAAGGTGGGTTCTCCTGATCTGACTCCGAAGGGAGTGCTCCATTATTAACAGTTGCAGCTTGATTTTCTGGTTCTTCTGGGTCCTGGATTTGAAGGCCAAACAGAAGTTACACTTCTGTGGAATGCGCAACTTCCCCAGGCAGCAAACCCACTTAGAGTGGGTATCACTGACTGGAATAGCCTCTTTACATATAAGGCAATGTTAAACCCCAGTGAACTGGGCATGTCCTTCACAGGGGAGATTTTCCCGAAGGAAATAAAACAATCTTTTCAGTAGCCAGTAACTAACTACTACTAACTAACTAAAACTAACTAGATCAACTCAGCGAGCAGCTAAGGCACACAAAATGCAAATACACTAGGCTCCTTCTCAGACTGAGGCAATTGAGAAAGAATTGAGGACAGTTCGCCTGTGCAGACTTATGTAGCCACTGTCCAAGGCATGAGGTTGTCAGTAGTACACAGACAGGCTGC
The DNA here is from genome assembly GCF_026122565.2 of Emydura macquarii macquarii. Classification (NCBI taxonomy): domain Eukaryota; kingdom Metazoa; phylum Chordata; order Testudines; family Chelidae; genus Emydura; species Emydura macquarii. The sequence goes on along the minus strand of NW_027131180.1, from coordinate 3,908,654 downwards.
ATGGACACTGTTAATGAAAAACTTCAATCAAAGGCACATGGGGCGCATGCGCACCTGAAGTGGAGCACCCATAGAGATACTACTGGAAAAAGTAGTCAAGGACTTCTACTTCTCCTTTAGAAACTTAGAGCACTAAGACACTAACTGGGATAGGGTGTAAAAAGCAAACCTCTTCCCAGAACGGCAAGGCATAGATGGGCGAGGGGACACTGAAGAATTTCAACATTTACATTATCTGCCCCAGTAACCCAAATTAATTCCAGGAAAAACTGAACTAACCTTAACTTCCTTCAAAAACTGAAAATAAACTGATTCACACCCTAGTTAAATCTCAAAAAGGCTCAGAGACCTTTCTTTAAAATTCTGTGTAGAACTGCACTTTCTATTTTTTTTCTGGAAACACAGAGAAAATGGCTATTTGTGTGGTATTTTAAACCTGGCTGAAACCAAAGAATAGTGGAACTATAAGTAAAAAAGTCAGTTCTCAGATGTCCAGTCAAACTCTCAAAAAAAGATTCAGATAAGAATTCTAATAAAGGATATGTATATGTGAAGAGAACCGAACCTTTTGTGGTTCACTACCACTAATTTATGTATTTAATATTCATACATCTAAATGCAAAATCTGAAAAAGTATGTATACATCATTTTCCCCCCTGTAATACAGGCCAAGAAACTAACAGTCGCTACTTTTTTTTACACAAGTAATATTTCATAGATCACTATTATATAGTATATCAAGTACTTAATCAGCCTACAACCCCAGTAAGTCACGGACAACATGGAGTTCAAGATATCAAATACTGTATAACCCCTTCCACCCCTTCCCCTTCCCCCCCCCCCCCCCACACAGAGACTAGAAGTGATTAAAACAATTAGTAATTGTTGCTATCCACTTAATAGTTGCTCAAAAGCATAATAGCTACATTCTTTTAGTAATTATATTGCATTAATGAGATTTATTTTGGTCATTTGCATTAGCTAATTTTTTAATAAAGATGTTCTACACTATTTAAGTCTTAGCAAAAAAGCAAATGCAACCATTCTGTTTCACAAATGAACAAGTAGGATTTCTGAGCGGTAATGTGACATTTGTGCTTTATACAACATAATGCAACATACAAACAATTTCTACTAATGTCCCTTTTCCACTCCACCATGAACTCACCATTTCAAACAGAAAATATTCACCTGATAAACAAGTCACTTGTTTCATGTGTTAGACATTTATGCACCCACCCACTGTTATATAAAAACTATGAAACAGCCCTATAAATAGCTGAACATTTTAATTCTAAGTTCATAATATTTGACACTAATAGGATTTTATTTGTTTTTATCCTCTAAACAAAGTAGCTCAGTCTGTCACTCACTCCCTTTTATTCATTTTTTGTTTTGTCTTACTGCATGCATCTCTTGTAAAGTGAAAACGTCTGTTTTAAGATAAGTGGAAATACTACAGTATGTAACGTTTTCATGTCAAAATAATTACATTATTATATTCTGAGTTAAATTATTTAAGGTGGGAAAACATTTTGATATTCATTTGACAGTTGTAATCCTGGCAGGATCAAATCAACTTCTTTCAAAGGAGCTTCCACTGGTTACAAAAAAAAAACAAAACAAAAAAAAAACAAAAAAACAAAAAAAACCCCACACCACAGAAGGGGGCTAAGTAGCACAGAGAATTATCCCACTATTCTTTCATCCTGAATATCTGGGAGCAAATCTTGACCTAAGTTACAAATGGCAAGCAGTCTAATTCATCCCTGGAAGCCAATGGAATTAGAACAGGGATTCATTTGTCTCAAGTCTGGTGTTTGGTGTTCAGAATTTATGATGACGGGTACCCTGCATATATCCTAGTCATTCGCCTTTTTTTATTTATGTCATAGAACACATCACACAAGACAACTGGTTCTTTGGTTAGACAGGCTACATACTGGAAAAAACGGGTTACTAACCTTCTGTAAACTGTTATTCTTCGAGACGTATTGATCGTGTCCATTCCAAGTAGATGTGCGTGCCACGTGCACAGTTGCTGGAAGGTTTTTACTCAGTGGTATCCGTAGGGTCGGCACTGGAGCCCCCTGGAGTCACGTCTTCATAGCACTGTATATAGGGCCTTGCCAACCCATTGCCTCTGCAGTTCCATCTTGCTGGCTGGTCCAGTGAGGGGTAGGTGGGTGGGTCTTGGAATGGACATGAGCAACACATCTCGAAGAACAACAGTTATGGAAGATTAGTAACCATTTTTTCTTCTTCAAGTGCTTGCTTATGTTGATTCCAAGTAGGTGAGTCCCAAGCAGATCCATAGGAAAAGGGGTTGGAGTTCAAATGACCTGTGGATTGCAATACTGCTCTACCAAATGCAGCCTTGTCTCTGGCTTGCTGTGTAATAGCATAGTGTGCCACAAAGGTGTGAATAGACGAACACGTTGTGGCTCTACAAATGTCTTGGATTGGAATCTGAGCAAGGAATGTTGCAGAGGACGCCTATGCCTTTGTGGAGTGAGCTGTCAGTGCTGGGGCCGGTATCTTCATCAAGTCATAACATGTCCTGATACAGGACATGATCCATGAAGAGATTCTTTGTGCTAATATTGAAAAGCCTTTCATCCTGTCTGCTATTGCTTTGAAGAGCTGCGTTGTTTTTCTAAAGGGTTTAGTCCTCTTGATATAAAAAGTCAAAGCCCATCTAATATCCAGAATATGCAGTCGCTGCTCTAGGCTGTTGGCATGTGGCTTTGGGTAGAAAACCAAAAGGAATGTGCCCTGGTTTGAGTGGCATTTGGAAGGGAAAGCCAGGTGAGGGCACAGCTGAACTTTGTCTTTGAAGAAAACCATATAAGGAGGCTCAGATGTGAGGGCCTAAGTTCCAACACTTTCCTGGCTGAAGTTATGGCCACTAGAAAAGCTATCTTCCCAGGATATATACAGAAGCGAGCATGTCAATAGGACCCATCAGTCCTAAACAGTACAAGGTTGAGATCCCACTGGGGAATGGGCTGACACATCTGAGGATACAACCTGTCTAGACCTTTAAGAAAACGCCCCACCATGGGATTAGTGAAGACTGAATGGCCTGCAACACAGGGATGAAACACCGAGATTGCAGTCAGATGGACCTTGATTGATAATACCGACAGTTCCTGCTGTTTGAAATGTAGCAGATAGTCCAAGATGAAAGGTACTGGCGACAGCACGGGTGGAATACCCTTCTGCATTGACAGGATGGAGAACCTCTTCCACTTAAGTAGGTAAGTGGCCCTGGTAGATTTTCTGTTGCAAAGGAGGACCTCTCTGACTGTTTCTGAGCACTCTAGTTCCAGAGAATTCTACCATGGAGCTTCCATGCTTTGAGATGGAGGGAAGCCGTGGTCCTGAGTGAACAAGTCCGGAGTCAGAGGCAGACTGATAGGAGTTTCCAGAGAGGTTGAGGGGCATGGTGTGCCAGTGTTGGCGTGGCCATGATGGGGCTATAAGAATTACAGAAGACGTTTCTTTCCTGACCTTCAACAGGACCTTGTGAATGAGTGGGATAGGTGGAAACACGTAGAACAGATGGCCTGTCAAGGAATGAGGAATGCGTCCATGATTGATTCTGGCCTATGATTCTGGAAGGAGCAGAACAGCATGCACTTCCTATTGCGTTTTATCACAAATAAGTCTATGTGGGGAAGTCCCCACGTTGGAAGATGTTGTTCCCCACATCTTGGTGCAGAGACCACTTGTGGTTGGGGAAAGACCTATTGAGGTGGTCTACCAACTTGTTCTGAGACCCGGGCAGGTAGGATGCCTTGGGGTGAATTGAGTGGGCTATGTATAAGTCCCAAAGTCTGAGGGCTTCCTGACACAGGAGAGAGGAGCGTGCTCCACCCTGCCAGTTTATATAGAACAGTGCTGTTGTATTGTCCATCATGACTGATACACATTTGCCTTCCAGGTAGGCTTGGAAGGTCTGACCGGTGAAGCATACCACCCTCAGTTCTCTTATATTTATGTGGAGTAGGAGCTCTGCCTGGGACCAGAGGCCTTGGGTCCTGAGCCCCCCTTGATGAGCTCCCAGCCCATCACTGAGGCGTTGGTGACCAGGAACAGTAAGGGATAAGGTGTGGGGAAGGAGACTCCTGTGAAGACTGACTGTGGACTGAGTCACCAGTGGAGGTTTTTAACATAGAGGGAAGAAGCGAGACTACCCTGTCTATGTGGTCTTGTGACAAATGATACACTGAGGCTAGCCAAGCCTGGATCTGAGACGTAGTCTGGTATGCTGAATGACATATGTGCATGCTGCTAAGTGCCTCAGCAGCTTCAGGCAGTTTCAGGCCATGGTGGTGGGGTACCGTTTTAATTCTGGCCTGGTTCAAATGTAGCACTGCCCTTATGAACTCTGTCCTCTGAGTAGGAGTTAAGGTCGACTTTTGCATATTGACCAGGAGACCTAACTTGACAAAGGCTGACCATATCAATTGTATGTTTGCTTCTACCTGTGCCTTGGTGCAACTCTTGACCAATCAGTCGTTGAGGTACAGATAGACTTGCACCTTCCGCTTCTTCAGGAATGCGGTGACAAACACCATACACTTCGTAAACACTCAAAGATCCACAGAAAGACTGAAATGGTAGTGGGTCTGGCTGACTATGAACCGGAGAAATCTTCCGTGACTTGGAATGATTGACATGTGAAAGTATGCGTCCTTCAAATCGAGGATGGCATACCAATCCCCTGGATCCAAGGAAGAAATAATCCAGGCCAAAGAGACCATGGGGAACCTCAACTTCTTCACAAATCTGTTGAGGTTTCCAAGGTCCAGGATGGGTCTGAGACCGCCTTGGGTTTTCAGGATTAGGAAGTAGCGGGAGTAGAACGCCTTTGCCCCTTAGTTCCTGAGAAACCTCCTCCACTACTCCTACATATAGGAGTGCCTGCACTTCTTGGATTAGAAGTTGCTTGTGAGAAGCGTCCCTGAAGAGGGATGGGGAGGGTGGAGCTGGGAGGGAGAGGGGAAACTGAATTGAAGGGTGTATCCCAGTTCTACTGTGTGTAGCACCCTGCAATCCAATGTAATCTGGGCTCACACATGGTAGAAGTGGGATAGCTGGTCTGAAAAGAATAGAGATGAAGGATCCGAGTCCTGAATTGGTACACCGCCCTTAGGTGCACCCTCAAAAGTTCTGTTTGGTATCGGAGGATTGCCTTGCTGGTCCGGGACCTTGGCTGGTAGAAGGCTGAGAAGGTCTCTTCCTGTAGCTCCTGCCCCTCTTACGGTTATACTCCTGTCTGGGTTGGGATTGGGCGAACCAAGGTAGGGGTTGAGGTTTGAAATGCCTCCTCTGCAGTGCTGGAGTGTGGAGGCCTAAGGACTTTAAAGTAGCCCAAGAGTCCTTAAAGCTGTGCAGTTTCGAGTACATCTGCTCATAGAACAGTGCCAGATCTTCAAAGGGGAGGTCCTGGATCATCTGCTGGACCTTGTGGAGGAGGCCGAGGCTTGTAGCCATGAGCTCTGACACATCGCTACTGCTGATGACATGGTGCAGCGCCAGCACTGTCTGAAGCAAGGCCTTTGCGACCACTTTGCCTTCCTCTATTAAGGCTGTAAACTGCCCTGGAGTCTGATGGTATAAACTATGAGAATTTTGACATAGACCCCAAGAGTTAAAATGGTATCTATTCAAAACCGCCTGCTTGTTCACGATTTGGATTTGGAGTTGGAGCCCCCCCCCCGTACAATACAACTTTCTACTGAAGAGGTCCAATTTTTTTTTTAGCATCCTTTGTCTTTGGTATGGAGCCTTGCTGACCTTGCCTCTCATGCTCATTGGCCGCTGCCCTACGAATGACCCTGGTGGGGGATGAGTATATAGGTATTTGTTGTCCTTGGAGGGTACAAACTATTTTCTCTCTACCCTCTTTGCAGTTGGAGACAGAGAAGCAGGAGTCAGCCATAGCGACTTCGTTGTGTCACAAATGGTCTTTATCAGTGACAGTGCTACCATGGGTGGGCCTGCAGGGGCTCCTCAAACTGGAGCCCCAAATTCTGTGCCACCCTCCTCAAGAGCTCCAGATAAGCCCTGCTGTCATCTGCAATTGGTGGTGCTGAGGACCCCGCTACTGCTTCATCTGGGGACGAAGAAGATAACATTCTGACCGGGGCAGTCTCTTGACCTTCTGCTTCCAGAGGGTCCCACGGCACCAGTTCCTCGAACTCAGCCAGGATCGATGTCCTGCTTCGTGCCATGCTCAGCATTGTATTTGGTGCTGGTTCCAGAACCATGCAGTAGCACGTCACCCGATTGAAGTGGGTAATGTCTACTCCCAGAGGCAAGCAATAGCGACCGTCCAGATTGTGACCCCTGAGCCTGGTGGAACGCTCAAGGGATCCAAAAAAGCCACTAAGCTGGCATTTGCCACTGTGGTGGCCAAGGCATGGGGAAGGGCTGACCAACCTCAATCCTCTGGTGCCTTCTCTTTCACTGGTGCTGTCTTCTTCTAGAGGAGTAGACATCTGCTTCAAAGTCAGAGCCCGACAACTCATGGAATCTCCTGCAGATCTGACAGCAGTTCCTCTGATGGGTTTCTCCGAGACACTATAGACAAGTGACATGGGGATCGCTCCTAGGCATGGGCTTTTTGTAAGCCCCACACAGTTTAAAGCCAGAGGAACAAGGCATGCCCTGGCCCCAGAGAAGGGGAGGTGACCCCGATAACTATCTAACTAAATTAACTATAACTGCAAACTAACTCAAACTATATGACTATTTACAGGTATCAGTTCAAACAACCACTAGGAAGACGCTTGCAGAGCAAGAGAAGACCAATGTTCCAGCTACTGTCACGGGTGGTAAGAAGGAACTGAAGAGGGGGGGGATTGGCAGGGCCCCGAAGGTGCGACTTCAGGGGGCTTCAGAGCCGACCCTACCACTAGAAGAAAAGCCTTCCAGTGACTGTGCACGCAGCGTGCACACATCTACTTAGAATCAACATGAGCAAGCACTCGAAGAACAGTAGGTAGATTAAAAGTCAAGACTGGGGGACACTGGCTATTTGAGAACTTATCCAGCATATGCCCACCATAGGTTTCGCATGCATACTTCACTTTCCTAGCAATAAAATCTCGAACAAAATCTTTAATTTTTACTAAAACAAACACAATTTTTCCATGCTACACTACCATGCCTCTACTGTGCTAAATAGATGAGCATCACACTTTAGCATAACTTCCAATAAGAACATTTTAATAAATTAATTTAAAATTGCATTTAGATGCTCAGCTGTCTTATGCTAAATTTTTATCAATAGATCTTGCATAACTCTCAAAACTGATGTCAATTAATTAAAACATAGCTATTCTCATGTCTGCCAGAAAATAGAGCTAAAAAAACAACCCTTTTCTATATTGCCATGCTATTACATACGTAGCCCGTAACATCTGGAGGTGGGATAGATCTTAATTTTAAGTCATACATGCTTTAGGAGGGGAAAATAAGTAAGTTTCACCATGTCTTTGAAATGTAAAATTTATCTGTTTAGGATATATAGACTGTATGAATTTTCTCAAGTGTGATTATTATTGTTTTTCTAAGGTTACTGCCATAAACAAAATAAAATAAAACTAAAATCTTGCTTACAGAGAAAAAACATTCAGTTTTTCAACTATGCTTACAATAATAATTAGTGTATACTTTAGTTTTAACAGTCAATATAATTCAGTTTGGGAAATTTAAGGAACTGATTTGAAGATAGGTTTCTTGTTGGGTCAGATCCTGAGCTTATATAAATTGATGTAGCTGCATTTAATGTCAGTAGAAATACACAGACTTATATCATTTGAACCTTTTATATTTAAAACTTAATTTGGAGATTAAAATAAGCAGTGTTGGTACATGCATTTAAAATGACTGGTAAAATTTCTGCGGGGATGAGTTATTCTAGTCAGTGCAGGAAGTTTATATAAATGATACATATATACAACCCCCATTCCACCCAGAATGTATATTATGTGCAGGACAATTCCACAAAAATACCTTTGATTTAATATTCCTGACACTTAGCCCTGGTCTACACTTACCTGGAAATTTGGCAGCAGTTGACGGGAATTACGCAAGCCATCTTCAGTGCACTGCGCCACTTGAGGGGGTGGATTTACTGCATCAACTTCCTGATCAATTGAGCAGGTCTACAGTGACCGCTCAATCGATCCAGAAAGATCGATCTGATGGCAGCGACTTTGCCACAGTCAGTATAGACATACCCTTAGTGACTATTTCCCTTGTGCCACAGAGATCATCACTTTGTCCCTTTTTATTGGTCCATACTAAATTCTGATTATTTTCCTACAACATCCTTCTCCCAGGCTCAAATTATTTGTTTTCCTGTGTTATTGAAGGTATTTTTCTCTTTAGAGTTTCTCTTTACATCAATATTTTGACATATTAAATATATCTTTGCTGTCATGGTAAATGTAAGACTAAGCCTTGTATTTCTGATGTTATTTTGATTAATGTCATAGGTTTGCTGAATGACATCCAAGGATTAATTAGGACTTTGTAATATTTTTATTCAATCTACCAAAGGTTATTGACTTATTTACTGTATAGATGTGAATGGTTTCCACATTTCCACTCCATTTTTGCCAAATGTAAGAATAAACTCACTGAAAAAAAAAATTAAGCTACTGTCTGAACTACAATAACCTTTTTTTTGTTTCAAATGGTATTGTTATCCAATTACATAAATTAAATACAAATAATGAAAAGTGTCATCACACAGCACACAAACATTAAAATGCAGTAATACTGGGAAACAAAGTGATGAACCTGAAAGAGCAGTGAGAGACCATGGGTGAAATATTAGTCCCATAGATGTCAATGAGAGTTTTGTCATTAACTTCAATGGAGTCAAGATTTCACCCCACATGTATTCCTAGTCATAAGCAGGCCCATGTTTCATCTGTTATATTTCTGACTGAGACCAGACTCCACAAGTAGAAAGACCCAAAACACTGGACACAATACATTGTGGGGGTTAATATAAGTAACTTTCTATATCCTCAGAATAATTTTCAATAATAAAAATGAAGGGACACCAAATTTGAGTGGATGACAGGTATAGGTAAATTTGAAAATGAAATGAATGAAAGGCCTTACCCGGATGGGACAAAAAGCGACATAAATGCTCCGAAAGACTGACTCTAATATATAACCTCAGTGTCTACAAGTGATGCTGTACAGCAAGCTTGCCTTGGTTATGAAAGTTACATTTTTGCAATGATTTTTTACTTATATTTGTGATATAATAGTTTATGTCGTATAGTCAAAACTAAAAGAGTAGTTATTTACCTTCGTAACTGTTCGTAATGTGTTGCTCATGTCTATTCCCAATTAGGTGTGTGTGCGCCAAATGCACTGATGCCAATATTTTTTCCCCTAGTGGTATCCGTAGGGACGGCTCTAGCACTCTCTGCAGTGGCACACATATGCGCCCGTATATAAAACGCCACTGGCCCCTCTTTGTTTCAGTTCCTTCTTGCCAGAATTCCAACTGAGGGGAAGGAGGGTGGGCTGTGAAATAGACATGAGTAACATATCTCGAAGAACAACAGTTACAAAGGTAAGTAACCGTTCTTCCTTCTTCGAGTGCTTGCTCATGTCCATTCTCAATTAGGTGATTTACTAGCAGTACCCCTAGAGGTGGGCAGGAGTTCATAGATGTTCTGACTGCAACACAGCCTGCCAAAGCCAGTGTTGTCCTGGGCCTGCTGCGTAATGGTATAGTGGGCCGTGAAGGTATGTACTTCAGACCAGGTGGCTGCGGCTCTTCAAATGTCCTGGATCAGGACCTGAGCCAGGAAGGCCACCTAGGATGACTGCTCTAGTCGAGTGAGCCATGATTGAAGCTGCAGGTGTGACTCCCACCTGCTCATAACAGGCCTGGATGCAGGCTATGATCTGGGACGAAGTTCTCTGGGATGATACCAGCAGCCCTTTCATCCATTTGGCAATGGTGACAAAGAGCTGTATAGATCTGCAGAAGGGTTTCATCGTATCGAGGTAGAAGGCTAGTGCCCTCTTGACATTGAGAGTGTGGAGATACCTCTCTTCATTGGAGTTCTGGGGCTTTGGAAAGAAGACTAGCAGGAAAATAGTCTGGTTCACATGGAATTGAGATATCATCTTAGGCAGGAAAGCTGGGTGTTGACGCAGTTGGACCTTTTGTAAAAGACCATGTAAGGAGGTTCAGAGGTCAGAGCCCTGATCTCCGAAACTCATCCTGCTGACGTCATTGTCACTAGGAATGCCACCTTCCAGGACAGATGCAGAAGAGAGTAGGAGGCCAGACGTTTGAAGGGTGGTCTGGTAAGCCTGGAGAGGACCAAATTAAGGTCCCTTTTGGGAATTAGATCCCACACTGGTGGAAAAAGCCGTTCCAGGCCTTTGAGGTATCTGGCCGTCATCCTATGAGAAAAGACCATTCTGCCCTGTACAGGGGGATGAAAAGTTGATATGGCCACTAGGTGTACCCTAACCAATGATAAGGCCAAACCCTCATGGTTCAGATGCACCAGGTAATCCAAGATAGCTTGGATCGACGCTTTAGATGGGGACATATTGCAAAGGGCCTCCAGGCAGGTCAAGCGCTTCCACTTGGCTGAGTATGACATTCTGGTAGAAGGTTTCCTGCTTTCCAACAGGATCTGCTGGACTTAAGCCAAACAGCATTACTCCTCAAGGCTTAGCCACAGGGCATCCATGCTGTCAGATGAAGGGAAGCCAGGTCCGGGTGAAGCAATCAGACATGGTCCTGTGAGAGAAGGTCTGGTCATGATGGAAGTGTCCAAGGGCAGGCCACAGACAGATCAAATAGCATCCCAAACCAGTGCTAGCATGGCCATGCCGGGCCTACCAGGAGAGCCTTTTCTCTCTTGACCTTTATAAGGACTCTGTGGATCAGTGGTATCGGCGGGAATGCGTACGTGAGACCGTCCGACTATGACAAAATGAAGGTGTTGGTCAGCGAGCTGTCATCCAGACTCTGCAGGGAGAAGAATGCTCATACTTCCTGTTGGCAAATAGGTCCACTCGGAGAATGCCCCACCTATGAAAGATGACGTTGGCTACTTCTGGGTGTAAGGACCACTCGTGGTGAGAGAAAAAGGACCTGCTGAGGTGATCCACTAAGGTGTTCCTGATCCCTGGAAGGTGCACAGCTTGCAGGTGAATGTTGTGAGCTACACAGAAGCTTCATAGGCTAAGGGCCTTGGACCTGGCTCCCCCCAGCCAGTTGATAATAGTATATTGAGGCTATATTGTCTGTCAATACTTGAACCACCATGCCAGAGAGCTGAGGCAAGAATACTTCATATGCTTGTCAGATTGTTCTGAGCTCCCTGATGTTGATATGCAATGCCAGCTCATCCCTGGCCCAGAGGCCCTGGGTCTTGAGGGTACCAACATGAGCCCCCCATCCTAGATCCGAGGTGTCTGACACTAGTGACAACACTGGCAGTGGGGCAGCGAAAGGTACCCTTCTCCTCACATGATGTGGCTTTGTCCAACGTGATAGGGAGATGAGTATCAGTGGAGGAATCGTAAGGACTATGTCCGGTTGGTGCCAGGTTGGGGAATATACCATCCATCAACCACATTTGCAGAAGTCTGAGATGCAGCCTGGCATAATGGGCCACATAAGTGCAGGCTGCCATGTGACCAGTAGTCTGAGGCATACCCTTGCTGTGGTGATAGGGTGGGCTGTCACTCGGGCTATGAGCTCCAACATGGCCAGGAACCTAGCTTCTGGTAGGAGTTCTCTGGCTCGGGTGGAGTCCAGGACCGTATCTATAAACTTTATCTTCTGGACCGGCATGAACGTTGACTTTTGTTTATTTATTAACAGGTCCAGCACTTGGCAGGTGGCCTGAACAACCTCAATGCTGCGCTGGACTTGCATCCTTGAACGACCTCTGATGAGTTAATCATTTAGGTAAGGGAAGACCTGTATGCCCTACCGTCTGAGGTAGGCTGCCACCACCGTCATGCTATTGATGAATATATGTGCTGCGGTTGATAGGCGAAAGGGGAGCACCACAAACTGATAGTGCTGCTTGCTGACCATGAAGCGTAGGAAATTCTGTGGCCCTGGAAGATGGAGATATGGAAATAGGTGTCCTTTAAATTGAGGGTGGCATACCAGTCACCTGGATCCATAGAGGGAATGATAGAGGCTAGAGAGACCATATGAAACTTCGGCTTCTTTAGGTATCTGTTGAGATCTCTCAGGTCCAGGATAGGCCTCAAGCCTCATTTTGCCTTTGGTATTAGAAAGGAGCGGGAATAAAATCTTCCCATGGCTTTTCCATGGCTCCCACTCCCAAGAGGGCTTGCCTTTTGGGCGAGAAGTTGCTCATGAGAAGGGTCCCTGAAGAGGGACGGGGAAGGTGGGAGCAAAGCAAACTGAAGGGTATACCCAGTTGCTACAGTGCTGAGGACCCAACAGTCTGATGTTATGGTAGCCCATGCCGGGAGAAAAGGAGCATGACGGTGTGAAAACAATAGGGAGTCCGGATCCCGGGAAATGGCTGGTAGGTCATCCATGGGCGCACCTTCAAAAGAATTGCTCCTCCCCAAGTGGTAACAGCTCAAGCTCAGTCAGGTCATTGGCCCTGGCGTCTCTTATAACCCACTTTTCCTCCTGCAGGGGTCTCCTCTAGGCTGGCCCCCACACCTCTGTGGCTGTTGGGGTCTGAAGTGTCTTCTGGCAGGCAATGGAGTGTGCAGCCCCAGGGAGCATAATGTAGCCCTGGAGTCCTTAAGTTTGTGTAGCCTGGAGTCTTTCTGGTTGGCGATCAGGGCTGCACCATCAAAGGGGAGGTCTGGGATGGACTGCTGGACCTCCACCAAGAGGCCAGATGATTGGAGTCAAGATGTCCTTCTCATCGACACTGCAGATGCCATGTTTCTGGCCACTGAATCCGAGGCTGTATGAAGAGAAGCCGGGCTATCACCTTCCCTCTGTCCATGACCACCTTGAACTCCTGTCTGGAGGTTTGTGGCAGACAGTCCGCAAATTTCTCCGACTGCCAGATGTTAAAATAATATCTACCTAGCAGGGCTTGCTAGTTAGACATTCACAATTGTAAGCTTGCCGTGGAATAAACTTTTCACCCCAAAAGGTCCTGCTTTTTAGCATCTTTATTTTCTAGGGTGGAACATCTGTCCCTGCATGTCCCTTTCACTGGCTGCTGTTACTACCAACCTGGGGAGGGTGGGTGTAAAGGTACTCAAATCCCTTAGCAGGAACGTAGTATTTCTTTTCTGCCCACTTGGATGTTGGTGGCAGGGATCTGCCACAAGGTCTTTGCTAATTTCACCACACCCTCCTGGACTGGGAGGGGCCACCCTGGATAGGGCTGCCACTGCCAGGATGCCAAACAGGTCATCCATGGGTTCTTTTAGCTCCTCCACCTTGAGTCCTAGGTTTGATGCCACTAGCTTGAGCAGCTCCTACTGGGCCCTGATGTAGGAATAAAATTGTAATGGTAACCCTGTAGCTTAATTCAGAGCTTTTAATTGTAATTGTAACCCTGTAGATTAATTCACATCTTTTAATTCATACCCTTATTTGTGTCAACCTCTATATGGTTATTATTGATATCATGTAACATTTGAACTTCTCTCAGTCATACTCCACATTGTGAATATAAAACCCCATTTTGACCTATGTACTCCATCTTGTGTAAAAACCCCATTTTGACCCTATGTACTCCATCTTGTGTCAAACCCTTTCTAAACCTTTAGATGAATAAGATAGTTATCTGAACAAGGTATGAATGGAGGTGTATGTGCGTGTGAGTCAGACCCAAACTGCCAGCTTGTCTTGATGAAGTTGTCCTGATGAAGTGTGAAGTCCATCCTAGGCTGAAGAGTGTGAACATAGCCCCAAAAAGCAAAGAAGGATCCACCCCAGAAAAACTTAATCAAACTTAATCAAAGACATCAAAGAACAAGCTGAAAGTCACGTCTGCTATTGTACCAGCAATCAAGGATCACAGAGAAGCGACGTGACACAGCAGAACTGAAAAACCTATAAAAGACTGGGTGAGATTTCAAGGCTTTGGGGGAAAAACAGCGTTCTACACATCATCTAAAGAAGAGCGTCGGTGCGCGCCCGACAAGGACCCTGCTCTCCTCGTGCCCAGCTTCCCTGGCCAGGTAGCTGCCACGAGCCACGAATTCCAGCAACGAACCCTAGCTACGATCTCAAGCCACAATCAGGACTGGTAGCTATATATAACTATAGAACACTTTCTGGTATGTTTGGGCGCGTGAATGTGTGTGTGTGTGTGTGTGTGTGTGTATATGTGTAGGTTTAAGTTAGTTATTACTTTAGTTTCTGTCAATAAATGCGGCATACTGCCTTTTCCCCTTGAAAAAGTCCCGAGTGCTTAATTTTGCACAACACTGAAGTTATTCAGTGGGACAGCAGTGGAAGGTCCTGCTACAGCTTCATCAAGCGAGGAGGAGGAAGAGACTGGTAGAGGTGGAGGAGCCGGGTCATCCTCTCTAGACAAGATAGCTCCTTCTGGGTCTGCTGAAGGGCCCTCTTCCTGAGTCAATTCCACATCCAGAGCCATTGCTGGGCGAATGGCTGCCAATGTCTGTGATACCAAGGCCCAGAACAGGAAGTGTCCTCGTGAACCCGTGGGTAGGGGGAAAACCCCAAGGGTTACAAAACTACCATGGGACAGCCCATTGGCCTTGTGGTTACACCACCACTGGGGGTGTCATGGTGTACCCTGTAGCTGCAGTAGCAAACTGTCTCTTTGGCAGGATCACCTCCTCCCCCTCCGAGTCTGAACTGCTACTCAGTGACCATGGAGGTGCCAAAGCTGATTGCCCTTCCACACTGTAGAGGCAGTGTGGGTGCCCTTGTGTTGGAGAACGGTGCTGGGAACTTGAGCACCTTGTGTCCCGTGCCCAGCTCTTGTCCTTGGGCTTCCTGTATGGGCTCTGTGATCGGAACTTGAAAACTGGAGATCTGTGCTGGTAGCCCAAGGGTAGGTGCCAGGGTTTGGGAGACTGATGTCCTGGGGATTGATACCGTCCCTCTGCAGCCCGGGGCCATGGAACTGGGGAATGCAGTAAGAGCCCAATTGCTCACAGTGCCGTTCTTCAAGCCAGTACCGTGAGTCTGGAGACCACTCACGGGACAGAGACTGGTGCTTTGGTGTCAGGGAACGCTGCAGGGGTCTTATCACAGCCTTCTCCCTTGAAAGCCCAGAAGACAAAGGTAGTACTTAGTTATGGTACAGGAGCCTTCCCTCTCGAGGCATCTGTGGCACTGATATGTCCAAAAGGTCTTTCATGGCTTGGAAAGCTGGCGTGGTGGGGACCACGAAGTGTCGAGGGCCCTTGCCGCTTCCCCAGGAGTTGTCGGTGGGTCTGGGTTAGGGCTCAACTGGATGGGTGAAGACGCCCTGGGGACCTGCGGAAACCGACAGACCAACGTGGGTCTCATGGTCTCCCAGGCTCTTCCTGTCCTTTTTCTGCATCAGTGAGTGTCCCCGCTCGGCGTGCGCCTCCCTTGGTTTCTTCTTCGGCACCGGAAATGTTGATCGGTGTCGGGAAGATGGTGGTGCTGGGAGTAGTGGTAGTTGTTCTCCGTGAAGCCAACATACTTGGCACCGAGTCTGACTGGCCCAGTTCTGATGCCAGTCTAAGCGCCGACTTCATTAATATAGCTTTTAGTCTAATGTTCCGGTCCTTCTGGGTACGGGGCCGGAAACTCTTACAAATCCTGTACTTCTCACACACGAGTCTCTCCCAGACACTTTAAAAGCTCTGGCGCAGGTCATTGACTGGCATAGGCTTCTTACATGAAGTGCAGAGTTTGAAGCCCAGAGACCGGGGCATGCCCCGTCTCAGGGCAACTAAAACTAATTTTAACTTTTTAATAGTAACTTAGAACTCTATATACAAAGAGAATCAAGTTCGCTAGGCTGAGAGAAAAACTTGCCGCAGCAAGAAAATGTTCCAGCACCGTTACAGGCAGTAAGAAGGGAGGAGGGCCGGCAGCACCCTATATATGGACGCATACGCGTACCACTGCAGAAGGTGCTAGAGCCAGCCCTATGAATACCACTAGGGGAACAATCTCCAGCACTGATGCATGTGGTACACATACACCTAATTTAGAACAAGTAAGCACTCGCAGAAGAATTATCTTATTCTGAGCTCCACATTTATCTGATTTCAACTTTTAATTTGCTTCCAATAATTAAAAGTTCGAGTTTAAGGCGTCATAGTCCCTGAGGACATTTGATTTCAGTAACGAAGGATATAAATGCACTACTAAATCTAATAGAAGGAGGGAACAAAACAACCTTCAACATAATTTCTTTGTCATCCATAGGTGGTGAGTGATATTTAATTAAATGGCACTTGCACTGACAGGAAATGAAAGAGCTCTTTCTGCAGCATTCCTTATCTTATTGGCTGTGAGAGAAAGAGGCCAAGAGTTGAACTTGGGTGTCATATACAACAGAATACACTGATACCAGTAGGTCACTGGTTGGTCTTTTAAATATTCTGTAGTGAATAAATAAGATTTCAGAAAGTTTTTACTAGATAATTACACTTCCTGATTTTGTAATTAGTGGAACTACGTGTAATTACATAATAATTATGATGGTAATTACGTAATTAAGATGTATAATTATGTAGTAAAAAACATTATGGAAATAAAAGCCATTAACTGTATAAGCACAATACATTTTAAAAATAAATTCTGTATCATCTATTTAAAACTACTATTTTTCTCAAAACATCAAAATGATTAGTCGTTTGCTGGCAAGTTTTGTAAAAATATATATTTTTTATAGGAACATTAAAAAAAGCATCTGAAAACTTATATCCATTTATTTTACCCAATGTAAACCCCAAAATTACACTATATCCTTTTCCCATCTAGGCAGGCAGCTACTGAAGTTTATACAGAGTTACAATGTTTCTATTTGAATTGTTACATATCCTGACTCCACAAAAATTAGTTTTAAAAAACCCATAAAATTGGGATCTGCACCACTGGGAAACTTTGAATTCAGCTAGGCCCATCCACCTTGACAATACCCTATAAAAAAGGAACTACCATGTCAGACTCTTTCTTTTCACTGCAGAAAGTGTTTTCCTCCAATCTGCGATAACAGATTTATCCCGAAAGCTATTTTATATTTGTAACTCAATTTATAAACAAAACTGGTAGTGTTCAGATAAATGAAAGCAGAATGACATGGGTCTCCATGGAAAAAAATTATATTTATAATTCTTTAAGTATTGTAAAAGCTATTTCACTTTCCTCTCTAGCCTTTCCATATTTATTGTTGGACACTTAAATGGGAAAAGAGCTACAAAAAAATCTGATTTCATGCCTGAACCTCAATCTTATAGTTGTATATGTCTTCACTATTTTGTGGGTTTACCATTTCCTCTGCAAAAGTAACTGTAGTTCAAGGAAGTTTATCGGGAAGATGCTAAAATCAAACAAATCTAAAAACTATCTTCTTTGAAGCAAGATAAAGTTCAGTTGGAGTTCAATCTTCAGTTGGAAGAAATGAATTGACATTATTGAATCTGCTGTTGACTCACAGATTTAGAAATTGCAAAGTTTAAAAATAATTTATTTAAGGACATGATGGCCAATTATCCACTGAAGATTTCTTAAAATCTTGTGCAGAGCAACTTTTGTTCAACCTAGTGTAGTGATCATCTTTAAGAAACTGAAATTAATTGCTAGTGCCTAAAGGTGTGACACTAATTGAAACTCATGGTCCACTAAAAGAAGTGTAGAACCCAGATCATTATCTACTGAACCTCACTGTATTGTGAAATCACCTTTTTTTTTGGTCAGTCATTGTTAGCAGATGGGAAAACAGCTAACGCTGACTTTTTTTTAAACTAATGGATCTCTATGCTATTTCCCCTTTCTTCACTCCCCCTCAAAAAAAAATCCACACTTCTAATTCCATCCATCTCCTTCCCTGCTCACTGCTGTGAGACGTTTGTTACAGTCTTCATCTTTGCAGGCAGAAAAGATATGGAAAGTAACTCCAGTGTTGACTGAAGAGCCACATATTTCATTGCACTGTCATTCATTTACTGTCTGACACCCCTTCCAACACCATCTCAGTCTCTCTCTCCTCTCCATCAGAAACATTAACTTCCACCTCATTTATGAGCAAAAGTATCTTCTTGCTTAAGTGCCCTTCCAATCTTAGTTGCAATTTCCTGTCTCGCTCTCAAACAACCACCACCAGCCAACATGCGTATACTAATGCCCCACCCCATTAGTAGCTCTGCCAACATTTACATCATATATGGTCTACTTTCAAAGCTTTATAACAACTCATCCAGAAAAAAATTCACTTCATACTGATACTTGGCACACCAAGTTATGAACACACTGGGGAAAAACAATGTTTAAATTATAGGATTCAAACAAATATTCAGAGTTGAATTTTGTGTTTTTATGTGTAGGTCACAGAGCTTAAAACAGTTTCATTTTTGTCAATTCAATTTTGCAGTTTATTCATCCAGAAAGTGAACTAGGCACTTTTGGTATTTGTAGGAAGGGGTGGAAGTATGGAATGTACATGGCTGTGATAACTATGTAAAAGCATTTTCTAAGCATGTACAGGCTTTTATAGAGCCATGGCACATAAATACCGAATCTGAAGAATTAGATTGCGATTCCAAGTACTAGCATATGTTTTGGAGGTGAAGTGCTTCCTAAAATCCAGCTATGTTTCAATTACTAATGACTTCAAAGTATCCTCCCTTCCCTTGCTGTTCTCTATTCAGCCACCAGATTGACAGGTTCAGTATTCCACTGTTCAGGTTGGATTCCACTGCCAAGGAGCTCCTCAGCTGAGGACATTCTATATCACAGAATATATCTAGGTACCTATATGGCCTCCATCATTGTGGTATATAAGTGCCTAAAAAACCATGAATAAGTTTATCCTCAACACCCTTTCACAACAGGGTGAAGTGTTATTACCCCCATTTTACAGACAAGGAACTGAGACAAATTAATGGGCGGCTTGTGATCCTGTTACACTGAATATTAGCTTACACAATGAGCCATGTTACTGAAGTCAATGAAACTATATGTAGAGTAATTTACTATTCAGTGTGAGTAAAGGGACTGAAACTGGCCCTAAGTGACTTACCCAAAGTCACACAGGAAGTCTATGGCAGATGAGGGAACTGAAGCAGCTATATTTCAGCCACTCAGCCTTATTTGGACTTTAAACCCCTTGATTTTTTTTTAAACTTCAGAGAGAATACAACTATAGCAAATTCTTATCTGTATGCATAATATATGAGAGTTCTATGGCATGGCCATGTAGAATCTTTAATAAATCCTATTAGAGTTACTGTTGATTTTCTGATGTGTCCATGAAAAAAAGTGTTTGTTTTGGGACAGTGTTCTCACACAACTGAGCAGTTATTGTATGGTTAGTCAGTATGCTGTGTTACTTATATCTCCATCTATGTAAATGGCTGAAAGACTCCCCATAAGCCTCTTCATCCATGCTCTTTGGGGTTTTTTGTTTGTTCGTTTGTTTCTTGTGCCTCCCTTTCAGTTTACATGGGTGAAATCTTGTTGTCTGATCAGACAGAAGCACTGCAGAGCTTGTCCTGGAAGTGTAAGAAAATGAGCCTTGCTGCTCATACTTTGAGCTAATTAATGGAACATTTCTCCTCCCCAGCCTCACTTTTTTAAGGAAAGGAATTAACAAGAAAAACTGACTGTTACTATCATCTGTGACCAGAGTTTTTTAGCAGTGGGTCAAAGGTCAGATTCTTGTTGACCTGTCAGTACCTAAGCAATCAGCCTTAACTTAGGAAGGCAGTAGCAGGAATTTCCTCATGGCCCTCATGGCTTTGGAATTCGCTCCCCCCATCTATGGTCTAAGACAGCTGGAATTAGATGGCACATCAGAAAGCTTGTCTTTTTTTGCCAGACATTTGAAAATGGAGGAAAAGGATAATTGTAGGATGGGGAGTTGTTGGATGGGAATTTGAGTTTTTTAGTTGCCTGGCTAATTGATGTAGGGTTTTATTGTATTTTACTACTGCAAATAGGGTATTGTTATGATACATTTTAAAGTCATGACAGGAATGTATGCATAGGTGCCATTTTTTAGCATGTACATATATAAAGTAAATAAATACGGATGTGTGCTCATAGAGTTTCAGGCTTGTAAACATGAAACTCACGCTTTCAAACATTCTCACACCAAGACAGGGGTTGTAGTAGCAGAGTTTATATTTGCTGTTGCAGTTTGAGACACTTGTCCTGGGCCAGAAAAGTTTGTCCATTTTTATGCTAAACATTGTTCCTAGATATTCTAGCTTCTGGGATGGTTCCAAGGAACACTCTTCACATTTCATGATCTAATTTGACAACTCTGGGAAGGACCATACCCTGAGAATTGCTTTCCTGGCTGATGGTTTCTCTTCTTTAACGAAAAAGGGCTGCTGCCAGGACGAAATGACCTTAGTAAAAGTTTGTGATGCTGTGGTTAGACTAAAACATTAGACTACTAAAGTAAAAGCTGGCCTCCCTTTGGACCTAAGTAACAAAGGGACTATCTCAAGTTGAAAGCTTGTGTCACTGATTTTCATTATTCCATTCTGGATGCTCAAACTGCAGGACTGAATTCACCTTCTTAGGGGTATCAGTAAAGAGGCACCGAAATACTCTGGAAAAAGAGGGTGCTGACATACCAAGAAGAAGCCCACACTCCAGTCTATTGAGCATGTGCAAGCTAAGACGTTCTAGTTATACTCCTTGGCTTGTAGTCTGTGCATATCACCATAGTACTGGAGTAATGATCTTTTCTACTATATCCTTTTTCATCTCTTTGTCTTCTACCCTAACTGGGATGTGGAGAAGATTATTCTGCTGTAGAGGTTTCTCTCAGGCTATTACTACACCTGTCTCCATCCCTTTCATAGGAGCTGCTATGGATTTTCTATAGGAGTTTCAACAAGAGTAGAAACATGTACATGAGACCAGTATATTTTTGGATCAACAATCCACCAAAGGTGGGGTCCAAAATGGAGCATATTCAGTGTTGTATATAAGTCAGCCACCAAGAGTACTGCTCTGTCCGTCAACTTGACAATCACCTTTCTGTATGAAAACTGTGTATCTATTATAGTTAACTAACATTACAATAACAAAGAAGTAAGCACAGATAACTTTCAGTTTGCTTAATTTGTATATTTAACTGGGCTTTATATATAATTTCACAGCTTTTCTTGGTCAGTCAGTCAGTTTCTTTGCCGCTGAAAGATATTAACATGGGAACATAAAACTTTTAAGAAAGGAAATTTTAAAATATTCTGGATGTAACATATTAAAGATTCTCTCTCAGAAATTGGAATTCTTTTAAATTAGTTAATTTAGTCAAGTTGACAATGTCCCTTCCAACTCATAACAAATAGCATTTTTATCATTTTATCACTTTTTTCAAATGCTCCACATTCCTCTTCCCAAAGCGCTATTACTTCAGAAGATCTGGAGACACATGAAAGGGATTCTTAAACCACTGATTCCTATGCAACTTCTTCCTCACACAGGGGATTCCTAAATTCATTTGGTTTCCTACTTTCTGCATGATGTAGGTTTGAACAGCACAACAAAGTAGGTCTAGCTTTTATGATGCAAATTTCCACTTTAAATTCAAAAAGTAATTACAGTATTTTAACATACCTTTCTCTTGATCAGTAATAACTTTCTCCATTGCATAGTCCACATCAAAAATGTACCGGTAAAAGCACAGCTGGGTGTACAGGGCCTTGTCGGAATACTGTAATGTAAAAGAACATAAATGAAAACTACTATTTCAAGAAAAGCTCACACCTAAAAGGATATGTTCTCCTGCATCTACATCAATATACAAATACAGAAAAAGTGATCCTGTTAGTGGTTTCCTAACATATTATATGTTTTGTTCACGTCAGAAGACTATTTATTAAAAGCCGCAAACTCATTATTTGCACTTTAAGAAAACCGGCTTTGTCAAACTATAAATTCATATACACGCTTGTTCATAATTTATATTGTAAATGGGAAGACTGCCACTACTGAATTTGATCTAAAATCCAATCTACACTAGCCCATAGTCAAATCATTTTTTAAAAGGTTTTACTATGGATAATCACATTAAATGTATCCATTTTCACAGACACATTAGATCTACTATACTAGCACGCTGGGAACCAGGTCAAATGTAATACATGGAATTTGGAATTATGGGATAAGGGATTATCTCATGATTCCTGATGCTACATAGCACTATGCAATGGGATGGATCTCAAAATATATATCTGTGTGTATATCCATGTCTATCAATATCTATAAAATTATGTTTACTGGTGTTTGACTGTATCATACTCAATACAACCCATGGTTGCTTTTGTTCATTCCATTCAGATGAGCGCAGGTGCATGTATCTTTACGCCATCATCTTGATATATGCACCTGTGAAGGCTACTGTGTGTAAATAATCACACGTTTGGTTCAAATATCTGCAAGTGCCTATGTGTGGAGTATCACATTAAAGTAAATACTTTGAATGTCACTCATATCAAGGGGGACTCTGAGCTAACTTTCTGATTTGAAAGTAGACAGTTTGCAAGCATTTACATTGTTGTTATCCTTCTGTGTGTTGTAAAATTAACTGGGAAGACTAAAGATGTTTATGCCCTGCCCATACTATCATTAAACAATTTCAAGTTAAGTCTGTTGTACTCTTGCTCAACAGAACCATGTTCAAGACTATATCCTAGTAAGGTTCAAATACTGGTATGCAACTGTTTACAAGATAGGTAGGCGGATCCCAAAGAACAATGTAGTAACCTGAAGTACAGCATATATGGAAGTAGTCTGTAGTAATATGTTTAGCATGTATATACACATTATTCACCTCTCAAAGACCTTCTTGGAAACTAGAGATACAAAACCAAAATGTATATTTGGTTAGCACAGTGTTAAAATGTAAATCAATGTATCCCAAGAGCCCAGATTGATAAAGTGATGGAAAAGCATGGGCAAATTTATTGTGCTTATCAGACTCTGGTTTTAACCTAGCTCTTCACCTTCCTAACAACTAAACTGCAATTTAAAGTTCTCATAACATTATATAAAATATCTATAAGTATTAAACAACTCATGATGAGACATTCAATGACTAAGACTATTATTCATTTATTTAGTTATAATACTATACTTTTTTCCTTTCACGTGAACCTATTTTAAAAAATAGACACATAGAAGCTTATTTTATTCCTTATTAGCTCTTCTACGATATGCATCATCATTATACTATTATATACCAGTTATTTTTAGTAAATTCTGATTACTGCTTCCTGCAGAAGAAAAAAGGAGGACGACAGCGATTAAGTTATTTGTTTAGTTTTTTAGATTCAGCAGTAATTGCTGGTACACATCTCCCTGACTGCACACATGCAGCAGGTTGAATAGAACACTGAAATTACCTCCTTCATAATAGTTTGTTTTGATAATGTATTGTGTGTCGAGATGATGAGAAACAGTTGCTGTCAATTTGATTAGCCATTATATTTTTATGTTAATTGCCATTATTGGGTCCATTCTGTTTAGTGTCACCATAGAAGCCATACAATGTTAGCATAAATAACAAATTGGAGTAAATTAGGAAGATATATTTTTGCCAATTCATTTTAATTGCCCCTCAGTCCTTCCGTTGGTTAACGCAGCTGTTGACCCATAATAAGCGCTAGGTCAATATAGCTGCTTGTCAATTCAGAAATGCAAAGTGCTGTGTTGCTGGTAATGGATATACAACAACCTTTGCCAGCCAAATGAAGCAAACGAATGACAACCCACACGAAGGAATAAAGCATCAACTATGGAGTTTAGTGACCTGATATTAGTAGACAGGCTAATTGAAAGTCACTGCCTAAATGGATAAGGAAAATACAAAAAATAGCATATAAAATATATATATATTTAAATATACTAACACCTCCTGCACTTTTGCTTTCTGCCACATTTTGCAATTAGTAAGATGGTGGAAAACAAAAGGCCCTAAGATTTTCAAAGTCAAACATAATTAGGTGGGATTAAGGAACACATATGAAACCAAGAAAGTTGTACCTTACATTGAAATTAATGACAGGAAAAATACCTACTATTATTTCTGATTTTGATTTATTAATTTGTTATCAATTGCCGTTCTTTTTTAAATTCAAAATCTTCTGTTTTTGCTTTGATGGTGAATTTTTGTAATAAAAAAATCATGTAATGCTTTAATTTGTTGTAAGATCTTTATTTTCACTTACATGTTCATTTTGTACAAGACTGGATGGAAAATACAAGATGGTATTTTAACGTATCTATTTCCCTCTATCTTTACTTATTGTTTTATAATCTTTGACTTCTTCCTCTTCTTTTGAAAATTACACTTAGAAAGGTGCCTCTGCTTTTTGAGAGTCTACCTATAGAGAGACAACATTGTATACCAAAGCAACTATGTGTGATTTTTTTGTTTTCAAGTACAATGAATGGAAACAAGGACTGAATGCACACAGTGCAAGTTCAAGTTAGTTATTCACCCCTTTGGCAGAAAAGCAAGCTTGGGACAGAAAAATACAAACAAATGGAAATAAAAAAATGAAAAAGCATCATGTTTGGTGAGCAAACTTTTATTTAGAAAAAAAGTTTAAAGTTAATATGCTTTTAAAAATGATTTTCTCTCTAGGTTCAACAGGTCAATTTCAAATCTTCCTCTGTTCCTCCAGCAAGTAATTAGTCCTTATGAAAGGTGTGACAGGGAACTGAAGATTTATCAACAGAACAGGCAAATTCTGAAGCAAATTTTCCATGCCACTCTGTCAGTGTGCCTGCTCACAGGCAACAAGTTGTTCAATTAAGGCTTGATACAAAGTCCACAGAAGCCAATGGAAAAACTGACAAGGATTGGGCATTCGATCAGGCCCTCAGTTTCCACATATGTTCAGTCCTTGTCCTTTCTGGTGAGAATGCCAACAAAGGGGTCATTTATGATGGTGTTTTTGATATCTAAACACTGGATATCTGGAATGACACAACAAATTTGTCCCACAAAGAAAGGGTCGATAAATATATTTAAGGACAAAATAAGTCAATATTGAATATGATAGCACTGGACTGAGAGCCAGGGACTCCCAAATTCTGACCTTGGTTCTGCTGTTGATTCATAATTAAATCTTGGGGCAAGACTCTTACCTTCCTTGTATCTCAGTTTTGCCATCCGAGGAAGGATTTGGGAGTGCAAGACTGTTTAATAACACGCACACAGAGGCAAGGTAGCATAGGGAATCAGAGGTAACAGGGAGATGAAGTTAGGAAAAGAAGGTTCAACAATAGAAAAAATGTGAAGGAAGCTCACAACTGCAAAGAAGAGTTGTGGGCTGCACAGCCGGCTCTAGTCAATTCATGTTTATTTCACTCTGATATTAAATTAAATGGATTTGTCTTATGTTTTAATACAGCATGCAAAACCACAGTATGAAACTGGTTAGAAAGTCTAGACGCAGCTGGAGCTTTCTGACTAACTGAAGTCTAATGTCCTGTAAATGGACAAGTTTAAATTAATTTATCTGTTGTACATTCTACTTCATAACCAGAGGAAGATGTTGTTTGCAATGCATTTCTGGATGACAGCTATACTTCTCAGGTGTACTCTCCTA
Organism: Emydura macquarii macquarii; assembly: GCF_026122565.2. NCBI lineage: Eukaryota > Metazoa > Chordata > Testudines > Chelidae > Emydura > Emydura macquarii. The sequence continues at coordinate 3,882,872 of NW_027131180.1, read as the reverse complement.
ACCTCTGGCAACCCAAAGCTTGCTCTAATTGCCTAGAAATCTTCTACACGAATCTTCTTCAGCCTTACAAATGACCATTTTCCACATATTTTCTCCTTCCTCACTTCCTCCATCCACCCCCCCCCCCTTTCTTTCTGCACCTAACTTAGGTCACTAACTCCTTCCCTTTCCAAGTTTCCATTTCAGTCTCTCCCACCCCTCACAGTATGCTTTATTTTATGCTCACTCTCTTTCTGTTCCCCAACCATTTCTATGAGCCATAAAACAAGAGAAAGGGAAACACACACACACACACTCAAGTTTGCCAACTTCATTGCACCGCTTTGCAAAAGAAGTAATTTCTACAGGCTACAGAAATAATGTATTTGTATTATTTCAATTAGTTCTAATACAAAACAGTGGCACCACTTCATTAATCAGCCACTTGAGAGAGTTACTTTTGTAAGAAATCTTTTTGGTAATTTGATTAGAAACAACGGCCGGCTCACATTATTATCTGATTCAGTATGTCCATCAAGGAAACAATTTAGAACAAGTTCTTAATAAAAAAAAATTAAGTTTTTGTTAGAGAATCTCACTTAAAGAGACATTTTCATAGTTTACAGGACTACATAACTGAGTTAGTACAGCAGGAAGTACTTCAGCGTTTTGAGAGACATCCTCCCCCCCCCCGGAAAGATGCAGTAATTAAAACCTAATTATTATCTTCATTTTAAACAAAACCTAAAGTGAATACCAATTAATAACAACATACTAATGAGCATCTGCTGTGATGAAATTGAATATGAATGTGCTGCAAATTTCGGGTAATTTATTTTCGTGGGGAAGTGCCACTGGTCTCATTCTGCTGCTAGAAGATTATATAGGATGTGCACCATTTTCCATCATGTCATTTTACACATGGCAATTTCTATCTTAGGAAACAGGGCACAGCTCAACACTGCAGCTGTCTATATATACAAATACTGCCTATGAAGTCTTCACCGGTATAAAGGGAAATGTAAGACTATATCTTGCATACAGCATACTTTCTTATGTAAAAATAGGATTTTTTTTGCTTTCAGCAAGTTAATTCAGCCTCTCTCTTTATCTACCACCATCACAATCCAAAGATATAGTTTCTTCTGTGCAACACTGGCTATAAGTAAGTAACACAACTGATTATACACACTTGTACTAAATGTTTCTATTCTTGCATTTAAAAAAAAATGTTACAAATACTATCAAACAATATAATATAGAGAGTTACTGGTCGCAGTTCCATAGTTAAAGTTGAGTTCTGTACATAAAGCAAGGATTGTACCTCTATTATATATGAAGGTAACAGTATATCTTCCCGAAAATCACAGCTCTTCGAGTACAGAATTACACATAAATCCCTTAATTAGCATACACATTAAAATTAATTAAAAATGCACGGGTCAACAGCTCAGGTCACTTAATTACAGCTGGTCTGACGTCATAGGCAATTCAACCAATTACCTTTCCTCAATGGTTAATTTGCATGCTACATTATTGGATGTGATGAGTCATTTGCATGAGAGAGATTAATGTGTCAAGAATCCTCAACAAAAATGACTTGGCCTCAACTTTCATTGATCCCTCAAGGTCCCATGGCCACATCACAGTTTAGGCATCAATGGTTGAAATGTTCCCTCATCACTGCTGCCTTAGCTTCTCTAACTTAGGCAACACTGAAGTAGGACTGTAGGTTGAGCCCTCACATAGATACAGAGATTGGGATCCCTCTCCTCCCTGCAAATCTCTCCTTTTACATAATGCCAATCTCCTTAATACAGCCACCTTCTCAAAATATAGCTTTTCTCCCCCACTGATCTAACCCCATCCCAGCTTCCCTGATTACAAGCATTGAAAAGGCTGAAACTGTTTATCTTAGGGAAGAAAATAATAAATTATGAAAAAAGGTATGCAAAATAATAAAATGTTATACAGAAGGTAGATCAGGAACTTCTATTTATCCTCTTGCAATACAAGAACAAAAGGGGCATTGAATTGAATAGAAAGGTGGCAATTTTAAAACTGATTAAAAGCAAATTCTTTTACAAAATTACCTTGTGGAACTCATCGCCACAAAATGACTGGATATTTATATGAATTATAAGAGTTATGGAAACAGTGCTCACAATTCCATATTTAGTGTTGAGTTGAGTTTTGCACTCAAAACTTGGAGTCAACCACTTCGTTGTGTATGAAGGATAAAGTATATCCTCCCTAACATTACAGAACTTACTCTTAGCTTAAAGAAAGAATTCTTTGAGAACTTACAAGTTAATAGGTTAGTTTATGAGTTAAAATTAATTTAAAAATGGGTCCTTTTTAAAATATAGCACAAAGTCAGGAGCAAAAAAAGAATAGCTTATCAATGTAGAGAGCAACTGTATGAATTCAAAGACATTTGGACCCTGATTCTTGATACAAATGGATAAAGAAAGTTAACATAACTAAAATAATGCCAGACTTCCATTCCACCTGAATCCTACTCCTCCCTGTTTGTCCACCCTTTTCCTTCTTGGGCCTCTCCTTCTTCCTTTTTTTTTTGCCTATTTTTGTATCAGTTTCCCTTTGGTTTAGTTTTGCTACCCTCCACACTTACATGTTACGTCTGTGTAATATTGTATGATTTTGTATCGTCTGGTCATGGAGCTTTGACAAGTTGTAAAGTTGTGTAACTGCACAATTTTATTGGACATCCTGTGATATGTGCAGTATTTGATAACATATACAAGCTGTAAGTCATTCACCTTTTCTTATTGTTTTTCTTTATGAAAATTAATACAAAATTAATCACAAGAACAATATAATAGTGCTTGTCAAACCATTTTTCTCCCAAATAATTATTTTATTACACAGATCTCATATATAGTTAAAACTCACTGAGATCTCACGCATGTGTTACATTTAAATATATATATAATTTTTTCCCCAAGGATTAATGGTAAATTTTTGCACGATTGGCAGAGACCTTGGGGATTTTTCACCTTCCTCTGCAGCATGAGGCCCGAGTCACTTGCAGCTTTAAACTAGTGTAAATGGTAGTCTCTCTAACTTGAAGTCTTTAAATCATGATTTGAGGATTTCAGTACTCAGCCAGAGATTAAGAGTATATTACAGGAGTGGGTGGGCGAGATTCTGTGGCCTGCAATATGCAATATAGATCAGTGTTTCTCAACCTTGTTTATATCATGGTCCGGCTTCCTATACTGTGTCAAGGAGATCTCAGACTTCCTATACTGGGTCAGGGAGATCTCGAACTGGCGCCGGTCCATGGACTGGTTGTTGAGAAACATTGGACTAGATGAATCATGATCACAGAATATAATAAAATCATAGACGTGTAAGACTAGAAGGGACCTCGAGAGGTCTTCTAGTCCTGGACTCAAGGCAGGACTAAGTATTATCCAGACCATCCCTGACAGGTGTTTGTCTAACCTGCTCCTAAAAATCTCCAATGAAAGATTTCACAATCTCCTAGCAATTTATTCCAGCGATTAACTATCTTGACAGTTAAGAATTTTTTCCTAATATCCAACCTAAACCAGCCTTGCTGCAATTTAAGCCTATTGCTTCTTGTCCTATCCTCAGAGGTTAAAGAGAACAATTTTTCTCCCTCCTCCTTGTAACATTTCACTTGAAAACTGTTATCATATCTCCCCATAGCCTTCTCTTCTCCAGACTAAACAAACCCATTTTTCCAATCTTCCTTCAGAGGTCATGTTTTCTAGACCTTTAATCATTTCTGTTGCTCTTCTCTGGACTTTCTCCAAGTTGTCCACATCTCTTGAAATGTGGTGCCCAGAACTGGACACAATACTCCAACTGAGGTCTAAACAGTATGGAGTAAAGCAGAAGAATTATTTTTTGTGTCTTGCTTACAACACTCCTGCTAATACATCCCAGAATGATGTTTGCTTTTTTTTGCAACCGTGTTACACTGTTGACTCATATTTAGCTTGTGATCCACTATGACCCCCAGATCCCATTCTATGGTACTCTTTCATAGTCAGCCACTCCTCATATTGTATGTGCGCAACTGATTGATTCTTCCTAAGTGGAGTACTTTGCATTTGTCCTTATGAAATTTCATCACATTTACTTCATACCATTTCTCCAGTTTGTCCAGATCATTTTGAATTTTAATGCTAGTCTCCAAAGCCCTTGGCAAACTCTCCCACTTGGTATTGGCTGAAAACTTTATAAGTGTACTCTCTCTGTCATTATCTTAATCATTGACAAAGATATTGAACAGAACCAGACCCAGAACTGATCCTTGCGGGATCTCCCAGCTTGACTGTGAATCACTGATAACTAATCTGCAGGAACAGTTTTCCAACCAGTTACGCACCCACCTTGTAGTAGCTCCATCTAAGTTGTATCTCCATAGTTTGTTTATGAGAAGGTCCTGTGAGACAGTATCAAAAGACTTACTAAAGTCAAGATATATCACATTTACTGCTTCCCCCCACCCACAAAGCTTGTTACCCTGGTCCCTTCTGACCATAAAGTCTATGAGTCTATAAATTAAAGTTTCTTCTTTGGCAGCGGCTGATAGTGTTCTTATAAAGATAATTCCATGAAGAATAGCTCTCGTTCAGAATGACTGCCATTTCCTATTATTCTCAATGGAACTAAGATCATAGGTGCCCTCCTTCAAAATAGCCACCACCACACATTATTCCTAATGGTAGTAAATCTATACCGTCTCTAGGAGAAGCTCAGCTTCACTCCCATTGGGGAAAAATGGGAGGCAGTGGCAGTTATGAAAGTGGGAGTCACCACCTTCCCTGAGGGCAGCCTGTGTCTTCAGTCTGGTTATGAAACATACCAGTGACAATCCTAATTTTTTTTTTTCCAAAAGCAACTTTCATTGCATCCGATTTAGTCAACAGAGAGCACAGGAGGAGACTCGAGTGTGGTGTGCAAGGGAATTTAGAGGGAGAAACCGGGTAAGTGCGTGTGCAGGAGAAAACAAATGTGTGTGAGTGCACACACGTGTGTGCATCTACAGAGACTGTGGATATCATACAGGCAGAGGAAACTGGGGAATGAGTACATGGAAGAATATGTGGTGGTCAGAAGCTGATGGAAACTGGCCATTACACTCTGGAGCAACACAAAGCAACCATACTGTAGGAAAACAGCTGGAAAATACCAACAAATCTGGTCCTAATTTATTTTAATAAATTAAACTTGATACCACATATTTTCAAATCACACAGCTTTTTTTGTGTGGTCTATGTTTAGTGTTCAAGTATGAAATTTTTAATTAAAAAACACCAAGAAAATTCTCAGCTAAAAGCTACATTACACTGGATTTACATACAAGTATCTCATGGGTAAAAATATTAAAAGGATGTAATTACCTCAGAATCAAGCATTACAAACCTAAGAAATTGAGAGTTAATGTTAAACTTAAAAGATATGTAAATTTGCTAAGGTATGGAAGTGTACAGTTAAGGCACCCAAACAACCATAACTCCACCTTGTAGTGACAGGAGGAAGAAAAGAAAATGAAAATATCTAATGCAGCTTTAACAATCAGTTGAATTTAATCTGGGACTATAAATGCAATTATGCAGTGATTATAATTGTATGGCTATTACATAGTATCACTAAAGGAAGAAGTTAAAGTTATTTGGGTGTCTTTCATACTTTACCACGCTTGGATTTCTTAAATTTAGTCATTATTCTGAATTTCCTTAGTCTGTAATCCTTATTTTTGAGATAATTACAACTTCTGTAAAATGTTTTTACCCTTAAACTACTTAAACATGTTCCAACATGTTCTGGAGGGCAGTCACAAACAAGCTTCCCAAAGACAAAAGGCTAGCCAATGCCTCAACCAGGTGTCAACAGGATCAAAGGGGCCATCACCTGATTAAGTGGCCAGTTTTACGGCAGGATAGAGGGTGTGAGCAAAAGACCTACATTTTGACAAAATAGTTTAAGGTTCCTGGCCATACAGACTTTCTGCCTCCTGATCATCAACTGGAAGTGATTCTTGAGCATGAGGGAGCGGGCAGACGTCCCAAATCATCTCTCCTTTGTTCTCTACCCACGGCATCAACACCTGAAGAACAAAGGAAGCAGCACTGGACGGGGCTTGGGGGGAGAGATCCTGACTGAAAGAGGCTCAGCCAGTAAGACTGCTAGAACATGTGGTGAGAAAGACTTTGTTTTGTATTCATTTAGCTTGTTAAGTTAGGTGTTGCGTTTTACTTTTTATTTCCTTGTAACCAATTCTGACATATATGCCTCATTACTTGTAGTCACTTAAAACCTATCTTTCTGTAGTTAATATATTTGTTTTGTTGTTTTATCTAAATCAGTTTGAGTTGAAGTGTTTGGGAAACTTCATTTGGGATAACATAATGTGTGCATATCATTTTCTTTTAATAAATGATGGCCTTTATATGAGCTTGTATTGTCCAAGAGGGTATTGGGCAGTACAAGATGCACATTTCTGGGGAAAAGTCTGTGACTGGAAGTTTGCTGGTGTTGCCCTGCAGTGTAATTCGTGAGTGACTGACTACAGCACTCATATAGTATAGCTGGGAGTTATTTATATGCTGGAGGCTGTGTGTGAGCAGACCAGGAGTGGTTGCTCTCACCTCAAAGCAGTGTAAAAGGCATCCCAGGTTGAAGAATTGAGGGGACACAGCTGTCCATCAGTCCAGACTGTACCCTGGGCGATGTCACACTGATTACGAAGATTTCCTTCTAAATAAAACCATCTGCTTCCTCCTCCTGCTAAGTGGATCAAGAAGTTCTCCGTAGAGTGGCTCTTTATAATATCAGCAGCCAGGAACAAAGTGATCCCAGAGCAAGATTCTGGTAAAAACAGTCAAATCGATGCTGAGGACCTCAATACATGTATCAGTTGTCTTAGACGCTGAAGGAATGCAGGCAGAAGTGAGCCATAGATTGTGAGATAGTTCCATGAGGCCCTCACTGACTGGTATGAACACACTCTCTTTGTGATGTATCGCAAAAATTTCAAATAGACAGTGCATCTTGTCCTAGATAATCAAGAGCGAGAGCCGCTTCCAAACACACCAAGAAGAACTTGAAACTTCAGAAATCATCATATAGAAAGAGGAACCCACATTAACCCCAGCTAATCATGCACATCCTTCCTCTCATAGAGAATTATCTTCTTCACCACACTCATCAAAAGTATCAGACAAGGCAACCAGAAGGCACCTAACAAAGTGTAGGCAGAGAGAACGCCTCATTGATAGTAGATGGTACAGGTAACTCAGGGGGAAGGGAAAAAAAGAGATAAAAGGCCCTGGTCTCTTCAACATACTTGAAGTTAACTTTCCACTCTCAGACAGATGGTCAAGCCAGGTTTCTTGTCCAGTCTCGGTTCCCCTGCACACATAGCACATTGTTCCAGTCTCTCTGCTCAGCTAGTTCTAGTTCGCACCGAGCTTCTAGTCGCAGTTGCCTCCCTTTACCCTACTAGTTCCCAGTTTCCTTGCCCAGCCTCCCAATCTGCCTCCAACTCCCAGTTTCTCTGCCTGCCAGCCTCCAATCCCAATGCTCTCCCCCCCACCCTCCTTGTCCCATATGATTCTCTCTCTCCATCTGGTCCAGTTGGGGGTGGGTGGAAAAGCCAGGGCTAGGACAAGGACGGCTGGTGGGGAGGAGATACAATGGTCTGTGACTACTAAAGCACACTCCCCGTCTGAGCCTGGAAGGGAACCCAAGATTCCCGAGTCTCATCATTCCTCTGCTGTTGGTAAATATCTATGAAACCCAGTTGCAAAGCGTCTCTCTACCCCTCTAGTGCTAGTCTACATAGAGGCTGACAACCTACTACTGCTATCTGTCACTCTTCTAGACCAAGTAGCAGAGGTCTGCCTAGTGGCTCTAAAGGTTCCAACTACAAGTAGGCAGAGAATGATAATTCAGTTTCACAGAGGATTTAGATATTTGTTTTCATTCTAATTCAGGGAGCCTGGAAATCCTGAGAGCATGGGTTGAACAGGAACCATGAGTGTGGGGACTGCCAAGGAGCTGGGTGGACAAAGAAAAGAGGCAGGTTTCTGACAGAAACTCTGGGTTCCAGAGGAATTTAGTCAAAATTGACAAAGTCCCACAAAATGTTTCGATTTCAATAAATCAGCCAATTCCAATTAAATAATGTTTTGTCAAAATTTTTCCAACCAGCTCTACTTCCAATCCTGCTGATGACCCATGTGAATGTCAATATGTACCAAGATGGCTTTTTTTCCCCCCCGCCCCAGTTTGCTTTTTTAAAAATCTAGGAAAATTACACACAGAAAGCTATGCTAAAAGAATATTATTAGGGTTGCAAAGTTAAGCACTTAAAAGCTAGGAAATGCCTGTGAAACCTTACTTCAGTTCTGTTGTGCAATATATGCCTCATGATACAGCCTTTAATAACACAAGTACATTCTATTCTTTCCAGAGGATCCCTCCCTCATTCAGTACACAGGATGCATGGATACTCTAGGGATGAATCAGCATTGTAAGAAGGAGTTGGCCTCATTTGTGGCAGAAGTTGGAAGCTGTGTAGTGAATGAGGCCGTGATTGCAGGAAGAGAAAGGATGGTCCTATGGTTAAAGCAGTTGAGTGGTTTAACTGGCTAACTAATAGGTCTCAAAACGTAATTGTAAATGGGGAATCATCACTGAGCAGATGTGTTTCTAGTGGCGCCCCTCAGGTATTGGTTCTTGGCTCTATGCCTATTTAACATTTTTATCAATGATCTGAAAAAAGACATAAAATAATCACTCAACGTTTGCGGATGACACAAAAATTGGAGCAGTGGCAAATGAAGAGGATAAGTCACTGATACTGAGCAATGTGGATTGCTTGGTAAGTTGGGCACAAGTAAATGTGAGTTTGAATACGGATAAATGTAAATGTGTACATCTTAGAACAAAGAGTGCAGGCCATATTTACAGAATGGGGAACTCTACCCTGGGAAGCAGTGACTCTGAAAAAGATAGATCATGATCAGGTCATGATAGATAATCAGCTGAACATGAACTTCGAGTGCAACACTGCGGCCAAAAGGGCTAATGCAATCCTTGGATGTATAAACAGGGGAATCTTGAGTAGAGGCAGAGAGATTATATTCTCTCTTTTTGGTACTGGTGCAACCACTGCTGGAATACTGTATTCAGCTCTGGCGTCCACAAAAAGGATGTTGATAAATTGGAGAGGGTTCAGAGACGAGCCACGAGAACAATTAAAGGATTGAAAAACACGCCTTCAAACGAAAGGAGCTCGGGAGCTCAATCTATTTAGCTTACAAAAGGAAGGTTAAGGAATGATTTGATCACAGTTTAATAAGTGGCTACTTGGGGAACAAACATTTGATAACTTGAGTGCTCCTCAATCTAGCAGACAAAGGAATAACAAGATCTAATTGCTGGAAGTTGAAGCTAGACAAATTTAAGCTAGAAATAAGGTGCAAATTTTTAACAGTGAGGATAATTAATCATTGACACAACTTACTAAACACTGTAGTGAATTCTTCATTACTTGAAATTTTAAAATCAAGATTGGATGTTTTTCTAAAAGACATACTCTAGTTCAAACAGCAGTTAATTCAAGGAAGTCCTATAGCCTCTGTTATGCAGGAGATCAGACTAAATAATCTTGCCTTCTAATCTATGAATGAGCCTAAGAAAATTGGGCACCCAAAATTAATATACACTTTTGATCTCTCTGTACTTCAGCTCCCCTTCTGTAAAACAGATTTATACCATAACCTCACCTAACCGGGGTGTTGTGAAAATAAATTCATTAATGTTTGTGAAGCACTCAGATATATAGCGATGAGCACCATAGAGCAGCCCATGAAGAAATTAATACTTCTGTAGTCACAGGAGGGTTTCAGCACGCAGTAAATAAGGCATGGGCCGAACACTGAACAATGAATGAGGATAAAACAAAATAGTGAACAGCTGCTTATTCAGTGAGCACTGTACACCCTGTGCATTCATTGAGGCAGGTCCTGCAGATAAAATAGATGCGATCATGTCCTGCAGATAAAATAGATGTGATAATGTTTGACGTGAAAAATACAAAACCAGCACTAATTATAAAGCCACTCAGTCTAAACACCGCAGTAATTGCTTATAAAATTTCTGCTTTTTTCCTCCTCAAACAGCAATTTATTAGGATAAAATTCAATTTGTAGTCTTTTTGCAAATTAAAGCATTATTTATACATAACCAGAAAACCTGGACTATCATAGTAGTGTGAATACTGTGTTATTAGAAGACCAATCTGGTTTTAAAAATAAATAAGAAATCATAAGCATAAAATGAAATAAATACTAATTTTCATTTTCTTAAAAAAGTTAATTTAGTGTTCTTGAAAGATGTCTGATTATGTGCACTGGACATAAAGGCCTTATTTTTCTGAAAATGTACATTTAGATGTCTAATTTGAAAGAACAGGTTGTGCTTGTGCACACAGAGTAACTGTGTGCACGAATGATCAGTTATGCGACAAAAACATCTTCTGTGCATACAAATGAACTGTACAATTGCACATACACTATTTTCTGAAAATTTAGGCCAGAAAGGTTTACAGCCATGAACAAGCATAAATAACTACAGTACAACTCTCTTCAATTCCCTACTGAAAAAACTCAATCCTTACTTGGACAGACAACTGTTAAGAATGATAGGATAGGTCAGTATGCATGTTGATTCAAAATACGACTGACGTGTTAAAACTGCCAACAAAAATGCCAAATGTAGTGATGAAGTGAATATTCCAGACCTCAAATTCATTTCCACAATCCAGAAGATAGCAATAATGTTTTACCTCTACCAAGTTAGACTAAATTTAAAATAGTGACAGAGATGGAAGGTTCTGTATCTCATGAACAATCACAAGCGATATAGTTCTCTTATTGGTTATTGTACTTTAGCCTTTCTGCTCTGGACGCTTGAGATCATTTGTGATCTGAATCATGAACGAAAGGGAGATTTTCTGATGGCTTTGATTAAAACTACCCATCTACCACAATTAATAATAAAGAAAAGTGTCCATTATGATGTGCTGTGGATAGATCCTCAAATTGACCACTACAATCTTCAATATGTACTCTACTAATTTTCATGTTAGTTTTTTTTGTTCATATTCATCTTTGCTCAGAGTGGGATGGTGAGAAGTACATAGTTATGGTTTATTCAAATTATGCTAGTTCATTCATGTTAATGATCATATCTTAGTAATTACAGCTTTGAAAGACATTAACTGGCCATTTGACACAAGAGGTGAAGTTACTGTGTTTTTGGTCCCCCTAGTTATTCAGCCTGAGTACTGCCTCCTTATATTAGAGAACTGCATGGAATCCCCATTGATTGGTACTCCTAGCCATGCTATCATTAGGAAGAAAGGAATGCATTAGGAGAAAGAAAATTATCAGATAATAAATAAAATTCTTCTCATCTTCTGCTAGTACATAGCCAGCAATCCTAAGTAGGGGTTCATAGATAAACAAGTGGGAAATAAATTCCAAACAAAACTCATAAACAAAGTGTACTGACAAGCAAGATTTCCCCCATTAAATCAAAAGTGTTTGCCTGCTATTGTGTAGGAGACTTTTCTACCATAAAAAGTCAGCTGTAAAAACTATTTGTAAAATTATGAAAATTTCCTCATACAAATTTTTTCGGTTGATTAAGTCTTATCTTCACTGTGAAAGGTAGTAAGTGACAAACAGTGTCTGAATTTCTAGCAAGGTAAAACTCCCTTTTTAGCACGTAGCTTATTCCATGTCACTTCAGAAAGATATTGGTAAAAAAAGAGCAGAATTTTTCCTGCCTGTGAAATTCAAGATTTGTTTTCAGGATGGTATTAAGTGCAGTACAGAGTACACTCTTGTCTGATGACCTAGAGAATACTGATCTTTGACTAAAAAGGTCCCAATCTGGATATCAAACTAACTGTCAGAGGAAAGCCATCATTTCATCATAAAGAACAGAAAGATACATCCTATAGGAGTTTGAAGGGCTTAATGGCAAAATGTTTGAGAACTAAGTTTGAGAACTGGTTAGAATATAAATCTTGGGCACAGAGATAAGCTTTGCTGAACCTGGACAAGGAGGATGGGATGTTATTTTCTTCCCACAATAAGACATTGTCTCACTTGATCTTTTCTGAGAACCAACCTTTAGAAAGAGAAAGGATGGTCTCATATTCAAGCACTGGATTAGAACTCACAAGATCTGGTTCTATTTCCACCTATGCAACAGACTTCCTGTGTAACATTGGAGAAGTCACTTTGTCTTTCTGTGCCGCAGATCCCCCTCTGTAAAAATAGTACTTTACACCTCACAGGGGTGCAAGAATCAAAATTTGATTACATATGTGAGGCACTAGGAAGTTATGGTGAGGAAAATGAGAGAAAAACCTATAATAAATGAATAAGTCCTGAAACTGCCTAGAATAGGCCATGTCTACCCAGAATTCAGAGGCAGTCCTATGCACATTTTTTATCTAGTGCCCAAATACTATCCTACTAAGAACCTGCTGGCAACTCTATCTCAGGTAGTACTTTCATTCAGGGAGTACCTTTAGGTCAAGGTAAGAGTTCTAAGCATTGATACTTGGTAGCTCACCTGAAACTATGCTGCTAATAGGGTTATGTGATGTTTGATGCACCAATTCCAGAGGATGACTGCCTCTAGGCACAGAGAGAGCTCGTTCCCCCTTGCTTGTTTATATAAAATGCTGTTGTCATACTGTCTGACATTATCTGACCATATTTGGATCAGATGAGTGTGAAGAAGGCACTGCAGGCCCAATGGACCGCCTGGAGTTCTAGTGAATTGATATACATTCTGGACTCCAGGAGGGTCCGGTCAGCTTGTGCCATCTGATCACCCATGTGCGCACCCCAAACCAAGAGGAAGACATCAATAACGATGGTTGCCTTGGGTATCAATGTAAGGAAGATCCCTATCTGACCCTTCTTCACTTTTGTCCATCAGACAAGAGAGCCTAATACCCTGGGTGAAATTGTAACTGTGGGCTGGATGGATCTTTCATATCGAGCGCTGGGAACCATGTGTCCTCCCTCTAACGAAGGAATTATTGATGCCAAAATATCATGCAGAATTTTAATTTTTGGATAAACCTGTTTAATTTGCATAGATCAAGAACCATCCTCCCTCCTTCCTGGGGAATCTAGAAGTAAGGGGAATAGAATCCCTTCCCGTGGTGGTGTGGTGGAACCTTTCTATAGCTCTCTTGAGAAGCAGGGAGTTCACTTCCTGTCATAAAATCTTGTGAGAGTGGTCCCTGAAGAGGAACTGGGAAGGTGGTTTGTGGGTAAGAGTTGTAAGAAACTTGATTAGATAGTCACCCTGGATAAAAAATGGTTAATGACTGTAACTGTGACGTGATGCAGATGTGTATTTCAGTTAAGGATATGTGCACCAGAGCCAGAGAATTTTGTCTAGCAGCCCCAGTAGGGGGTGGCACTTGTGCCTCTTGGCCATAGCCCCTCCCCTAGCTATATCAGGTGTCACCACCCCATCCCCCTTCAGCTCCTTCGCATTGAACATTCAAAGATTAGACTCTGATAGACGGGACAGAGGGTGGGCTGTGGAATACACGTCTGTAGCACGTCTCGATGAACCACACTTACAGTAAGTAACCGTTTCTTCTTCAAGCTGTTACTTTGTCTTTGGAGCTCTGTATGTAATGAGGCTCTGCCATCAAAGCCTGCAACTCTTACACTCCCCTTGCAGATATTAATGCCACGAGGAATGCAGTTTTTTGACATAAGAGAGGAAAGGGGCAAGATGCCAGAGGCTCGAATGGAGGTCCCATTAAAGCCACTAAGACGGTGTTAAGGTCCCACAAAGACTGGTTCCTGCACTGGCAGATTGAGATTAAGGATTCCTTTCAAGAATCTCACCACCATGGCACCGAAAAACACTGATCTTCAATGAATGTGTGGGTAGGAGGCTAAGATCGCCACTAGGTACAACCTCATTGAGCATAAGGCCGAACGACTGAAGATGCAGCAAATACTCCAAGATGTCTTGGATACTAGCCAGCATTGGCTGAACTCCGTGGGCCAATGACCACATTGAAATACTCTTCTATTTTGCCAAAAAGGACACCTTGGTAGAGGGTTTTCTACCACTGAGTAGGACCTAACGAACAGCTACTGAGCATTGCTCTTCCTCCTCATTCACCCAGGGAGCAGCCATGCCACAGGATGCAGAGTGCGATGGTGATTCTGCATGAGCAGGGCAGGACAAAGAGGAAGGGAGATGGGAGATAACCAACACTGTGAGAAGGTCAGAAAACCAGCACTTCCTGTCATCCAGATATGGGAAGACATGGATTCCCTTCTTTCTGAGGTATGACATCACTATGACCATATATTTGGTAAAAACCCTGGGGCAAGACATAGCCTAAAGGACTGTGTACTGAAAAGGATGGTTCACAGTGATGACATGTAGCTCAGGACAATTCCCACGTGAAAGTAAGCATCCTGAAGGTCCAGAGCAGCAAACCAGCCATTCCGAGTAAATGAAGAGAGGAGAGTTGACAGGGTGACCATACAGAACCTTATGCATCTGATATATTTTTTGAAGTTGAGAATAGGTCTTACACATCCCTTGGGTTTGGGAACCAAGTAGTATTAGGAATAGAAGCCGTGATCCTGGTGTTTTGGAAGAACTTCTTCCACCGTTTCCAAGGCCAGTAAAGAGCAGATCTGGAGGGGAGGAGTGGAGAGGAACTGGGTAGCATAGCCTGATTTCACAGTGATTAGGACCCAGCTTGAGCCCCAAACATCATAAAAACAAGCTAGTCTATCCCCAAATGTATGCAGAGTAAAGGGAGTGATGCCAGACCAGCGCTCTGGACCCAGGAGTCAAAATGGATGCTTGGGGGCACCAAGGGAGGATGCGTTGACAAGTTGAACTGCAGACCCATCTGCCTTCTCCTGTGTGATCTATGTCCCTTTCTAAGGTAATCCTTCTGTCACAAGACGGAAAAGGCTGCCCAAAAGTGCAGTATTGTTGCTACTGTTGGCCACTGAAGTGGCAACTCTGTGATGGCATATACACTCCCAAGGAACATAGGGTGGTCCTAGAATCCTTGAAGGAGTGCGGGGTCTTCATGTGTCTTGTGTGAAAACAACACTTAGCTATTGAAGGGCAAATTCTTTATGGCCTGCTGCATGTCGAGAGCAATGCCTGAATTCTGCAGCCAGGACACCATTCTCATGGTCACTGCAAAGGCCATAACTCTGGCAGAAATGTTTGCAATGTCCAACGTGGACATCTTAGCCCCTAAACAGCCGTCATTGACACAGTCCTTTAAATTCCTCTCGAGGTTTCAGGCAGCTGGGCCACAACTTAGACATAGTCATACTTGGACACCAGTGCCTGCTGGTTCACGATCTGCATTTGGAGGAAAGAGGTGGTGTAAATCTTTCTGCCCATTAAATCCATCCTTTCGGAGTTCTTGACCTTTGGAGTGGATTTAAACCTACTCTGCCAGGCTCCATAGCTCACTGCTGTTACGACTAGGGACTCTGGGGCTAGATGGGAGTAAACACCCTCAAGTCCCTGCACCGGGATGAAATAGCATTTCTCTGTGTGCTTCTCAATAGGTGGTATCAAAGTTGGCATACTCCAGAGAATCTTTGCAGACTCTAGGAATGCATCGTTGATAGGGAGGGCAACTCTCACAGAAGCAGATGGCTCCAGGATACCCAACAACTTAATGGGTGTTTTTCTTGAAAAAACTCGAATATCCAGGGAAGTGGACATGCACTAGACAAGTTCTGATAGGCCTTGAAAACCTCCGGAACTGGAGGAGAGGAAGAGCCAGGCACTGCTGAATTGTCTTGGTATGAAGAAGAAGTGGTTAATTGTGCCACAGCTGGCTTCTGTTCCTGGACTGGTGGAACTGATGGGCTTCACATAGAGATGGCTCACTGGTGCCTGAACCTGCAGTGGGTTCACAGCTCCTGCCACTGATTTGCCCAAAGATCTCATCTTAGAGAACAATGAGAAATGCAACTCCTGTGACTGAGTAGCACCCCACGGATTCCATGGATGCCACTGATAAGGATAGGGCTTTGGTGGCCAGTAGGCTCTGGGCCAGGCCCTCCTGTCCTGACCATAAGATGAGTGCCAATCCTGGTACCCATAGGGCTCTCTAAGCAGTCCTCAATGAGGGTTGGGCAATGGACAATGGGAGGAGAAAGATCCAGACCTCAACACTGAGGAACCTCAGGTTTCCAAGGATAAAAGTGGAGGCAGTCCAGAGGGATCGAGTAACTACTCTGAGTCATCTGTTGCCCAGAGCGAGGCAGGGACCGAGGCCAATGATGGAAGTGAAACCGTTGGCAAGGAGTATGATGGTGCCAGAAATGGTGTCGACCCTGAAGTCAGCAGCAATACCGAAACCGCTGACAGTGCCAAAGCAACTGACAGTGCTGAAGTGGAAGGTGGTGAAAGCCACCACGGTAACAGTTGTGGTCCTGAATGCTGCGGAGCTGAGGAGTTTCCCAGTGCTGAGGTCTTCTGCAACAAGTCCGTTACCGGCCCTGCTCCCACAGACTTTGGAAAGGGAACACTGGTGGCAACAGACCCAAGGGTTCAAGCAGACTGTCCAGCCAACAGAGCTATAAATGATGCAACCCTGACAAAGTCCTGGACCAAAAGAGAGGTCGGCATGGAAAGGCAGCAGAAGTCTGTAGTCACCCGGCATGCTGATGATGATGAGAAAACAGTTGGAGCCGGCATACCCAGTACCAGACTCAACAGATGCCCTGGGTCAGAACTGCAGTCAATGGTGCAGGGTCTCTAACCCCCTCTACCCAGTGCTGCGGAGCAGTTAGAGGCATCTGAGCCAACCTGTGCACCCCAGCATTAACCCTGTGCCATCTGCCTCGATGCATTATCCTGCCTTTTCCACCATGGTTTGGAGGGAAGTTTTGCCCATCAATTTGCCTTTATCCACGAAAGCTTTGAATCAGGTTCTAATCTCTTCAGGAAGTGTCCTTAAACTCTAGAAATCAAGTATAATTGACAAAATCATATTCGGCCAAAAGGGCCTGGTAATTAGAGATCCTGAACTGGAGAGAGGTGGAAGAGAAGACCTTCTTCCCAGAAAAGGTCTCTTGTATCTCTTATCAGAGGGTGCTGTTGCTTCGACTATTCTGTAGCTGACTGCACCACGGGAGTTTCGAATGGGTGAGAGAACAAGTACTCTCCCCCCTTAGATGGGACAAAGCAGTGCTTCCTAGGAGTGAGAGTGCAAGAAGCAGTGGTGAGCCAAACTGTCTTTGCTGGGACCAGGACGGTCTCCTTGATGGAGAGGGCCATTCTACTGGAGCTGGAGGACTGCAGAACATCTAGTAAGCTGTGCTGAGGCTCTTGAATTTCCTCCAGCTGGATTTGTAGCTCTGCCGCTATGCTGTGCATGACCTCTTGATATTGTTTAAAATCATCCAGCAGAAACAGAGAAGATGAAGTGGCCACCTCACCCGGTGATGACGAGATTGCTCCCAGAACTGTTGGAACTGGCTCTCCTTCCTCCTCCGATTCTCCAACAGAGCTGGTTGCATATGGCTGGGCAATGGCAAGTTAGACTCATGCACTGATCACGGTTGTGTGGGGTGGGCCTCCCCTGGTCCCAATACTGCCAATAAGATGGATCCACCTACGGAGGGGGACTCCATGGCATAGGGTACCACCTGTCCCTTGGCCAAATGTATGCGGCTGGAGATCAGAACACTGACCTTCTAGAGCTTCAGTCCAGGATCACTTCTCCTTGGTGCTGCAGAGCCTTCCACGGAGCCTCTGACTCACCAGAAGAGAAGGCTGGATCCCTGATCATGAATGGAATCAACAGTACTAAGAGCTGTGCTTCCATGCTGATGGGTGGAATGGGGGAATGACTTCTCCAGCATAACTACGGTCCAAAATACAGACAGACCTGATAGGAGCAGTGAAGGCTGATAGGGGAGAACAAAGATATCTTCCAGGGAGACATACGTCTCCGACCATCCCAGAATACAAGGAGCCAGAGCCTCTCTGATCACCATGGTGTTCAGCTCCTGCCAGGGCTGCATCACTATTGCTACCGCCTTGGTTCCTGATGTGGATGGAAGCACCAGGAGCGCTCTATCCCTCATCTTCACAACCAGATCTGTATCCTTATGTGCATCCTTCTCAAGTAGAGAAGATTTAGTTGGGCCTAAGTCCTTAATGGCCATGCCCAATGGCTCTCCTGACTTTGACGGGATGGGGGAGGGATCCCTTATTTTCGGGAGAGTCTTACACATAGATGACTTGTCCTTATGTCTAGGAGAGTGCCCCCATACTCTCCTGTGAAGCCTTCTTTTTAGGCTTGCCAGCCTTTGCCTCTATTCCCAAGCTCATGCTTGGAGGGGCACTCCCACTTATTGAGGCTGACATATGAGGAGGGGGTGGGTCCATGGACCAGATCTGGTTGGGGCTGCATTGCCTTCTCCATGAGATGTTTTTTGATTTCTCAGTTCCCAACCCTCAGAAGCTCGGGGGGGGAGGGGGGGGGGGAGAGGAGGGAGAAGAGTGGCAGATGCTGCAATGGGCAGAAATGTGAACCTCACCCAGCAACACTGATGTTCATCACTGTGACACTCTGTGTCTGACAATACCCCAAAAACCCCATATTCACCAATGTTATGTAATTATGACATATTCTGTACAAGGTATGCCTTGTGTGGTATTATTTTAAAAGGCTTGATCTGTTAAACATTAATAACCTGGTGAATTGTATGTAAAGTTATGAAATATTGCTGAAAATGCTTCTAGAACATGTTGCAAGATGGGAAACTCCCACAAACAGCCTTTCAGTAATGGAGTAGCCTGACAGCATTGATGGCTCTCTCTCACCCATTCAAGAATAGATTCCACTAACAGGGATTGTTTATAATGGAGCTTCACAGAGAGGAGCATGAACATAATGGGATACTGACTGACCAATGAGGTCGACCTTGCAGGTCACAAGCATCAATTGTTCCAGCAAGCTGGAACGGACTATAGAAGAAGGGGAGTGACATAACCACTTGGGTTCACTCCCCCACAGCTCAACACCTGAAGAAACAGCTGAAAGCCAAAGAACTTTGGACTGGGGGAGGTGGGAAAAGCAGTCTCTGCCTGTGAATTGAAATCTGTAGTCTGGCTTGTACCATCTCCCAGGGTGAGACATTTCTAGATTCAAATCCTGTTAGAATTTAGATTGCGTTCTTATTTTTATTTCTTCTTTGGTAACTATTTCTAGTCTCTTTACGTTTACAACTTATAAACACTTAAGATCTATTTTTCTGTATTCAATAAACTTGTTTAATGTTTTATCTTAACCAGTGTGTTTTTGAGCGAAGTGTTCAGGCAATCTCAACTCAGATTAAAAAAGCTGATACATGACTTCGTCACATTGAGGGGGAAGCAGACTTATTAATGAGCTTGAGCTGGAAAAAGGTTTGTCCAGCACAGGACAATATTATCTTGGGATGCATTCCTATGTAGTGAAGAGCTTGGGGTCTGTAGGGATTACTGGCTATCACCTGGCTCTATGGTGGGTGTGTGAGTGGCTCACACAGAGTATTCATGTGGGTGTGGGGCACCACCTGCTGTCATGTTGAGTGATAACAGGGTCTGGACAGACTATGTGATCAGCAGAAGCATATTCGGAGGTCAGCCAAGCCACAAGAGTAAGGAGGTTCAGCGATGCCTGATTCAAGTTGCATCAAGCTGCACATCTGTGTCAGTCACCCACAGAAAAAAAGTGAGGGCAGGAAAACGTTTTTGAACCTCAGGACCCTGGACATAATCCCATTCCTCTCAAAGGGAAATGGGAGAAAACTGATGGTGGAAAAAGTGGGAAAATGGCTATCTATGATAGACTATACTATAAAACTGCTAAAAACTAACTATGTGCTATTCATACAGGAATGACACAGTAAAAAGGTGCTGAGGACACCGAAGACTCTGACTCAGACCATCTGGTGGGAAGAAGGGACTGGAGAAGTGTTGGTGCACATCACCCTTTATAGCCTCAGTTGGGAGCATGAGGAGAGCTATGGCACAGACACTGCTTGCAAAAAATTCCAGATTCAGGTGCATGATGTGCATGCACATCCCATGGGGAGGGAGGAAATACACACAGGGACCATCACTTCAAGAAGAATCAGATTTTATCATTTTAAAGTAATTATTTAGTTTGACCATTCCATATATATTTGCAAATTTTGGCGGCACAGCTGAAGTTGAGTAGGAAATATAAATCTGGGGAGTTTATAGTGAGCTTATATGGCAGCGAGGAACTGGACACCTGAAGTTGTCTTGTAAGGCAAAATTTTCAAAAGTGCTTTAGGCACATTTGAAATTTTAACTAGAATTCCTGCTTTCTGGTTTGTTAGGACCCTTAAGGAAAGTCACAATAATTTGGAATGATGGTGTCCTTACATAGTTGCTATGACTGCTACATCAACTTTAGGAATCAAAAAGCACTGGGTTTTTTTTGTTTTTTGTTTTGTTTTTAAGGCTCTTATGGAACATTTAGCATTGGCAATTTAGGAAGTTTCCTTTATGAATGTGCTCCCATTCCATCTGGATCTCATTTTCCAGAGCTCTATTTAACAGTAATCTTAATTTTAGGGAATTCTGAAGAAAATGTAATCTCAGCTACCAGTTGTATCTCCTCTTTCAAGGTCTGTAAACTAAGAGCTGTAATTACCTGAGGAGTCATTGAGTCAAACATGTCAGAAGGGAAAATGCATTTCTGCTTCCAACTCGCCATGCTCAGAGTCTGAGCTCTCCCTCGTCCTTCTGTGACAAATCAGCAGGTGACTTGGACCTGTCTACTTTTCTATTTTTTTTTTAAACTGTTCTACCTGTGCTTTTGCTTGGGTTTCTAACAGCTAGGTCTTTGACTGCTTAGATATCTTCTTTCTCTACCATGTCCTTGAGGAAAGGGGATGTGGAAACAGATGTGCAAGTTGATTGTCCAAGGCTGTCTCTGGGTCTTTCTTGAGCAAGAAGGTACTAGATTCAAGGGAGTTATGATTAGCCCACTTTTTGTAATGAGTGGAGGGAAAAAGTTCCAAACACCTTGCCTCCCACGGGATAAAGCATGCCCAATTGTTCAATTGTGAGACAATACACTATTTAAATATATATTTTGGGGATTTGATGATGGGGGAAGTAAGAGAAAGAGTGATCTGAAGGCAGCCTGACACTTTAGGCAATAGGAAGCTGTTTTGATTGCTTCCTGCACACTTTGCTGCGCTTTCTGCTCATCCCTCAGAGATGGGAAGGAAGATATTCTACTCCAAATTTTTTTCCCATTCAGAAGAGTGCTCTGTTCTGTTGGGTATCTGCTCTTTGGATGCACAGAGGGAAGGCTGTGACACATTTTTATTGTGTTTTAAAGTTTATGTCAAGGGTGTCAAAGCTCTAGAGAGGTATTCTTGAACATGGAGTTAAAATCAATCAATCATGCCCTTGCTTGGCCTTTTCCTGCTGCTGCTATATGTCTGGTCCCATATGTCCTTGCCAGAGTAAGCGATTTTCAGGAAAGGAAAGGCCTGTATTTCCCCTTCCCCCGCCCCTTCTCCATATTCAGATAGGCACTGGGTGAAATTTCTGATAGCCTTCAAATATATCCTGAGTAATCCAGACAAGGTGACAAAAGCATGGATGATTTGTAAGGTCCGCAAATGAAAGCCACAATTTCTAATCCAGATGAAAATGGAAAAAAGCACTCTTGACTACTGCTCATATCTGGACATCCAAAAGCAGCTGAGGACCAAGATAAATCCTACATTGTGAACCTTGATAACCAAATGCACATAAGCCACTTTAACTGAAGAGATCAATAGTGCTTCTGCAAACTCCTGCAGTGGTTGCTTTCACGAATCCGCCAACATCACTTTCATCTTATCTGGGCTGAGCTTCCATATAATAGCCATCAAACCCCCAGTCTTAGCAAAACACTTGGAAAACTAAAAGCCTGACAATGAATCCCAGTATATGTCAACCATCAGAGGGGGACTACAGAACAGGACCTATGATACCTCTTAATGAGGAAGGTCTCAGGGTAGAAAAACAATTTCCCAATTCCACCCAATGGGGCTACCAATACATTAACGATGCATTGTAAAGCAGCTCTGGCCAAAGATCTGCAGCTTCACCTCGTGGTCAATAGTATCAAAGGAAATTGATGGATGTAAGAGATTAAGCGTAAACACTTGAGTTTTGTCCATCATCAAGAGTTCAACCAGAGAGACCCATATGCAGGTCTAAAACCATACTGTCAAGGGTAAAAGAACTCTGAGAACTCCAGAGAGTAATAAGGAGTATCAGTATCAGTTTTGCCCCAACCTGCTCAATATTCTCCCCACAAGAAAGGAAGACCAGAAACTGTATTATAGTTGACAAAATTTACAATTTCAAGGGTTAGTTTCTGGAGCATTCAACCTCTTATATTCTTCAACCTCTTGCTCTAAACTGTCATGTAATGTTGCTTGCATTGTTAAACAGCCTCTGCCCTCAGTCCTGGCTGAAGTGAGTGAACCTAGACGTAGTTTACAAATCCATTTGTTATGTCTGCAAAGTACTTTGAGACTCAGTTTGGGTTGGGTTTTTTTTGTTTTCTTGTTTTAAATAAATACAGCATTGTTCATTCTGAGAGGGTCAGTGCCGTCATTGATAGTCACAAATTTAGTCATTTTGTGTTAAAATATTTGCAAATCCCATACAAAAATTTTCTGAGAATTTTACTCCACTTCCCAAAACAAAAGCTTAAATATTGCTATTGCTAAAAATCATACAAAA